>NC_048590.1:23498412-23768412 GCF_013265735.2 Oncorhynchus mykiss
ACACAGTACTCATTGATTAGAAGAGTCAATATCTCCCAGAAACACCTGTGTTCACAGATCCACAGAAAATAATAGGAAGCTTTAGGTTGTGTGCTCATCTTTTTCTTGTATTGACTAGAGCCCCTTCCTGTTCATAGTAGTCAGTAGAAAAGACAGTTCCTTCTGCTTACTTTGGTGTCAGTGTCAATGGCCATGCACTCACTTGTCTGGGAGGTTTACACATCATTAAGTTCCAGAGGCAGGCTGGAACATGCCATTAACTATTGTAATGAGAGCATTAAATATCCCGCTGGGCACAGACTTCAGTTCAACGTCTAGTTTTGTTTTGCATTTAGTTGAGTTGTCAACTAATTTGAATTGAACGTGAAATCAACCACAAATGTCACCATGTCATTGGGTTTACGTTGAAAGTTGGGTAAAAAAAAAAAAAAAAACGTACGTTGATTGTAGCAATCCAATCAGTTTTCCATAATGATTCAGCATCATCACATTTTGGTTGAAATGATGTGGAAACAACGTTGATTCAACCAGTTTTTGCCCATTGGGATGTTCTTTATAATACACTATATGGAGGGTGGGACTCACTGCAGAGGTAATCAAACTATAAACTGAGGAAACTTTTCTCTCGTTATTTCATATACTCAGGTCAGGTTGTTATTGTAAAAGAATGTGTTCTCAATTATCTACCTGTGTAACGGTTTTCCTCCTCTGAGGAGGAGAAGCGAGAAGGTTCAGAGGACCAAGATGCGGCGTGGTAAGTGTTCATGATGTTTATTTTAAAGACAAACTGAACACTAAAATAAAAAAACAATAAACGTAACGTAAATAACCGAAACCAGTACCGTGTGGTGAACAGACACAGAAACAATCACCCACAAACAAACAGTGAAACCCAGGCTACCTAAGTATGATTCTCAATCAGAGACAACTAATGACACCTGCCTCTGATTGAGAACCATACTAGGCCGAAACATAGAAATCTCCAAATCATAGAAAAACAAACATAGACTGCCCACCCCAACTCACGCCCTGACCATACTAAATAACGACAAAATAAAGGAAATAGAGATCAGAACGTGACAACCTGGTCAAATAAACACGAAGAGAAGACTGACACATACTGTACAGCAGTTCATGTGTCTCTGTTTGTTATGTGCTGACTCAGCACACTAAGAGAGAGCAGGTCTCACTTCACTAGACAGTGTAGTTTACAGTTGGCTCTAGTGCTAGTTTCAGTATTGAGTTGTAACTATACTTCCTATCCCAACTAAGCATTATTGTTGTCCCACCCTGCTATGTACAATAGGAGATCAATGGAAGCGTGGACTGGGGGGCTCTTTTTTGTGCTGAGATTAGCAGTGTTTGGTGTTGGGGTGGGGCGAGTGTGTGTTTGAGCAACAGAGCAGAGTAGTGAGTTATGACTTCCCTTCATCCTGGCTGTCTGTCCGTGGCCGGCTGCTCAGTCTCTGCTCCCTCCTCCCTGGGTGTCTGTCAGGATCCACTCCCTTCACTGAACACATGGCTCCAACACACTGCAGAGCAGACACGCATTTAACAGCAGGAGTCAGTGCTGTTTCCTCCATCTCTCAGCTTCTTGTATATTACTATTATATCACAGTATATAGCTAGACCCCTGAACTCAAAGACACAGGCAGAGAAGGAGAAAGAGCAGGAGTTAAATGGTGTAGAGTAAATGAAAAAGTAAGGATGAGAAGTGTTTCTCTCTTGTCTTGATCTCCCTGTCTCCCCTTGAGATTCGCAAGGAGAACTACGACTGGGCTGAGAGTCATTTAGAAACGAGTACAAGATTGTGAAAAGGAAAAAGGGAATGCAAATGGAAACAAGAAAAGTGTTACCTTTGCAACAAGAGCTCCCATATACCCTATGCCCTTGGAATTTGAAAATAATATCTTAATTTAAATGTATGGGCGGAGCACCACAAGTTATACACTTCCAGGATTTATGTATCCCTTTCTGGTTATAGCCATTTAGAATTAAATGAGTGCAATTTAGGAAGCCAAATAAGTTACTGGTTCAGCTGGAGAGTCAGATGAGGAAAGAGAGAAAAGGTTCCATTGATGGCTCTGTGCCCTGAAGACAAATTCTACCGGTCAAAGGGTCAAGAGGATCAAACTCCTTACAGCACTTAAGAGGTCGCCGTGACAAAGGGACAATAATGGACCTGTCACACAACGTACACTCCCATATTATCCCTCAGTCTACTGACACTCAAATAAGTGTATAGCGTTTCACATTACACCCGACAACATATGTGTATATCCTCGTCTGTGACTGTGAGAATCACTAAGTCATCATTAGATGTTAACAAGAGCATAAGTTGACAAGGTTGAGCCTACATCCGTTTTCTTGATCAATCCAGGAGGTGTAACAGGAATGTGAGCAGAGCGCTACCATTAGTCTTTGGGCTGTAGTGGTAGTTTTCCTTGTGTTGTCAGTAGCAGTAGCAGGGAGAGGTGAGCACAACTGATTGATTTGACAGTCCATAACAGATGACTATTCAGAGGGGCTGGCTGACAATTTAATGAGATAGAAGCTTCCAACAGGCAGCTTATTGCTTCTATAGGATGAAAGGTCAGGACAGATTGCTCTATAGTCCTCTGTCCATCTGCACATTGACATTTCCTCCAAGAACAAAAGCTCATTTCTGTCCTCTTCCTTTAATTTCTTCTTCTCCATTTTATAGGTAGACTACTCCCCTTAATGACATCCTGGATAGTAGCGTGAGTTGTCAGGATGTGTGTTTCGTTACAGAGTTGTGTGACTGTTATTATTCAGATTGGCTTGGTGTTTAATGAGCTTTTATTGAGGCTGGCCTTTTAAGTTCCATGTAGATTTCAAGCTTTACCATACTTCAAAGATGTATTATACTGGGACAATGCCATTAATATTCTAAATCCTCACATCCAAATGGGAGTATAAAGTATTAAGAAAAATATAATAATGTTACATGTATAATTTTTGTGCTACTCAGGATATGTCTGGTGGATCATTTTTAGCTCACAAGAGTGGATTAAAGGCTTTTAAGGGTCATTTCCTTACAGCTGCAGAGTTTAAGTATGTTTGTGGCTTTGAAATGCACTTTATGCCCATGAGTCAGGAGCCATTACTGTCAATACAACCCAGAGTCCTGATCATATGGTCTTTACTGTGGGAGGAAAGGAGAGAAAGAGAGGAAGACACAGGGGACTAGAGAGAGAGAGAGGAGAGAGACAGGGAGAGGAAGAAAGAGACAGAATGAGAGGGACACAAGAGCGAAGGAGAGAGAGAGATGCTGTTCTGCTCTGCTCCATAAAAGATAGTAATAAACCTGCACTAGGCCGGCAGAGACTTCTGTCTGGTCACTGCTGACTGGACTGCAGGGTATTGGCTGGATCATGTTGCGTCTCTGGCCTTGGCTACGAGGTCTGGCGTCCACCAGGTAGCGGAGAGAGGGGAGGGGAGGGCATCTCTTTTATTTTTGATTCATATTTTATTTATACATTTTTTCCCCCCACTCCACATTCAAACATACATAGGAACAACACCTGGTACTGTATCACAACTGACCGTGATTGGGAGTCCCATAGGGCGGCGCACAATTGGCCAAGCATTGTCCGGGTTTGGCCGATGTAGGCCGTCATTGTAAATAAGAATTTGTTCTTAACTGACTTGCCTAGTTAAATAAAGGTTAAATTAAAAAAATAGTTTATATTTTTTTCTAAGAGATGTCAGTTGGATATGGTCTCTGCAACGTTTTGTATAGGCTACCGATCATATGAACATCCCTTCAGGTCCAAAATATTTCAAATCAATATTTTGTGATTTGTAACTTTGAAGTTGCATATATTTGACACTATCTTCATTGGTCAGTCCAAAATTACTTTTTAATTATGTCATGGAAATAAATGTATTTCCTGTTACCAAGTCATTTACGGTTCTATGCCTTTAGTTTTCCATGTAGACCAATTTATCAGTGAATTCTGAAAAGCTATACAAGGATTGTTCCATAGGGATGGGTTTTAGGGAGTGATATTGGTTCTTGTAGAATATGTTTCATTTCCTCCCATATTGTTAAAGTGTTCTTAACTATGAAGTTGTTAATGTTCTTAGCTTTATCCTTTGAAAAGTTGAGCATGCACATCTTCAACATGTATCCCATTGTTCCTCTTTAATACATTTAACTGTCACAAGGAAATGTCTTGGGTAGCGAGTTGATACAATGCCAAGTCTGGAAGGTTAAAACCACCCTCGGACTTAGGAAGATGTAACACTTTCCTTTTTATTCTATAAATGTTATTTTCCCATGTGAGGTTTGTTATAACCGAGTGTACTATTTTAAAGAATGTCTTCGGTGGGGTAATTGATTTAGCAGCCTTGTCATTCTAAAGAGGTTTATTCTACCTGTAAGATTTATGGGAAGACTATTCAATTTAATTAGACCTGCTTTCATATTGTTAATGAATATATTGTATATTAATTTGTATATTTGTTGTTTGTTGTTATTAAGCATCCTAAGTATTTCATAGTTTTGTGGTCCACTTAAAGGAACTTCTTATGGCTGCAACCCGTTAACGGGATCGATATGACAACAGCCAGTGAAAGTGCAGGGGCCAAATTCAAAACAACAGAAATCTCATCATTAAAATTCCTCAAACATACATGTACAGTGGGGCAAAAAAGTATTTAGTCAGCCACCAATTGTGCAAGTTCTCCCACTTAAAAAGATGAGAGAGGCCTGTAAATTTCATCATAGGTACACTTCAACTATGACTGACAAAATGAGAAAAACAATCCAGAAAATCACATTGTAGGATTTTTGATGAATTTATTTGCAAATTATGGTGGAAAATAAGTATTTGGTCAATAACAAAAGTTTATCTCAATACTTTGTTATATACCCTTTGTTGGCAATGACAGAGGTCAAACGTTTTCTGTAAGTCTTTACAATGTTTTCACACACTGTTGCTGGTATTTTGGCCCATTCCTCCATGCAGATCTCCTCTCTAGAGCAGTGATGTTTTGGGGCTGTTGCTGGGCAACATGGATTTTCAACTCCCTCCAAAGATTTTCTATGGGGTTGAGATCTGGAGACTGGCTAGGCCACTCCTTCGTTGCCCGGGCGGTGTGTTTGGGATCATTGTCATGCTGAAAGACCCAGCCACGTTTCATCTTCAATGCCCTTGCTGATGGATGGAGGTTTTCACTCAAAATCTCACGATACATGGCCCCATTCATTCTTTCCTTTACACGGATCAGTCGTCCTGGTCCCTTTGCAGAAAAACAGTCCCAAAGCATGATGTTTCCACCCCCATGCTTCACAGTAGGTATGGTGTTCTTTGGATGCAACTCAGCATTCTTTGTCCTCCAAACACGACGAGTTGAGTTTTTACCAAAAAGTTCTATTTTGGTTTCATCTGACCATATGACATTCTCCCAATCTTCTTCTGGATCATCCAAATGCTCTCTAACAAACTTCAGACGGGCCTGGACATGTTGTTATGGTGCGTGAATGAGGACCCAAAAGCGAACTAACGTAAACAGGGCTTCTTTAATAACAAAACATACGTAGGCTCAGATGGACCGGCAGATTCCGACAGGACAGGACAAGGTTGCAGCAAACATGACGATAGTCTGGTTCAGGCATGAATAACACAAACAAGAATCCGACAAAGACAGGAGCAGAAACAGAGAGAGATATAGAGGACTAATCAGAGGGAAAAAGGGAACAGGTGGGAAAAGGGGTGACGAGGTAGTTAGGAGGAGACAAGGAACAGCTGGGGGAAAGAGGGGGAGAAAAGGTAACCTAATAACGACCAGCAGAGGGAGACAGGGTGAAGGGAAAGGACAGAAACAAGACACAACATGACAATACATGACAGTACCCCCCCACTCACCGAGCGCCTCCTGGCGCACTCGAGGAGGAAACCTGGCGGCAACGGAGGAAATCATCGATCAGCGCACGGTCCAGCACGTCCCGAGAGGGAACCCAACTCCTCTCCTCAGGACCGTACCCCTCCCAATCTACTAGGTACTGATGACCACGGCCCCGAGGACGCATGTCCAAAATCCTACGGACCCTGTAGATGGGTGCGCCCTCGACAAGGATGGGGGGGGTGGGGGGGGAAGACGAGCGGGGGCGCGAAGAACGGGCTTGACACAGGAGACATGGAAGACCGGGTGGACGCGACGAAGATATCGCGGAAGAAGAAGTCGAACTGCGACAGGATTAATGATCTGAGCAATACGGAACGGACCAATGAACCGCGGGGTCAACTTGCGAGAAGCGGTCTTAAGGGGAAGGTTCTGAGTGGAGAGCCAAACTCTCTGACCGCGACAATATCTAGGACTCTTAGTTCTGCGCTTATTAGCAGCCCTCACAGTCTGCGCCCTATAACGGCAAAGTGCAGACCTGACCCTCTTCCAGGTGCGCTCGCAACGTTGGACAAAGGCCTGAGCGGAGGGGACGCTGGACTCGGCGAACTGAGATGAGAACAGCGGAGGCTGGTACCCGAGGCTACTCTGAAAGGGAGATAGCCCGGTCGCAGACGAAGGAAGCGAGTTGTGGGCGTATTCTGCCCAGGGGAGCTGTTCCGACCAAGACGCAGGGTTGCGAAAAGAAAGACTGCGTAAGATGCGACCAATAGTCTGATTGGCCCGTTCTGCTTGACCGTTAGACTGGGGGTGAAAGCCGGAAGAGAGACTGACGGAAGCCCCAATCAAACGGCAAAACTCCCTCCAAAATTGAGACGTGAATTGCGGACCTCTGTCCGAAACAACGTCTGACGGAAGGCCATGAATTCTGAAAACATTCTCGATGATGATTTGTGCCGTCTCTTTAGCAGAAGGAAGCTTAGCAAGGGGAATAAAATGAGCCGCCTTAGAGAACCTGTCGACAACCGTAAGAATAACAGTCTTCCCCGCTGACGAAGGCAGTCCGGTGACAAAATCTAAGGCGATGTGAGACCACGGTCGAGAGGGAATGGGAAGCGGCCTGAGACGGCCGGCAGGAGGGGAGTTACCGGACTTAGTCTGCGCGCAGACCGAACAAGCAGCCACGAAGCGACGCGTGTCATGCTCCCGGGTGGGCCACCAAAAACGCTGGCGAATGGAAGCAAGCGTACCCCGAACGCCAGGATGGCCGGCTAACTTGGCAGAGTGAGCCCACTGAAGAACGGCCAGACGAGTAGGAACGGGAACGAAAAGAAGGTTCCTAGGACAAGCGCGCGGCGACGGAGTTTGAGTGAGTGCTTGCTTTACCTGCCTCTCAATTCCCCAGACAGTCAACCCGACAACACGCCCCTCAGGGAGAATCCCCTCGGGGTCAGTGGAGGCTACTGAAGAACTGAAGAGACGAGATAAAGCATCAGGCTTGGTGTTCTTAGAGCCCGGACGATAAGAAATCACGAACTCGAAACGAGCGAAAAACAGCGCCCAGCGCGCCTGACGCGCATTAAGTCGTTTGGCAGAACGGATGTACTCAAGGTTCCTATGGTCAGTCCAAACGACAAAAGGAACGGTCGCCCCCTCCAACCACTGTCGCCATTCGCCTAGGGCTAAGCGGATGGCGAGCAGTTCGCGGTTTCCCACATCATAGTTACGTTCCGACGGCGACAGGCGATGAGAAAAATACGCGCAAGGGTGGACCTTGTCGTCAGAGAGGGAGCGCTGAGAAAGAATGGCTCCCACGCCCACCTCTGACGCGTCAACCTCGACAACGAACTGTCTAGTGACGTCAGGTGTAACAAGGATAGGTGCGGATGTAAAACGATTCTTGAGGAGATCAAAAGCTCCCTGGGCGGAAACGGACCACTTAAAGCACGTCTTGACAGAAGTAAGGGCTGTGAGAGGAGCCGCCACCTGACCGAAATTACGGATGAAACGACGATAGAAGTTCGCGAAGCCGAGAAAGCGCTGCAGCTCGACGCGTGACTTAGGGACGGGCCAATCAATGACAGCTTGGACCTTAGCGGGATCCATCTTAATGCCTTCAGCGGAAATAACAGAACCGAGAAATGTGACGGAGGAGGCATGAAAAGAGCACTTCTCAGCCTTCACAAAAAGACAATTCTCTAAAAGGCGCTGGAGGACACGTCGAACGTGCTGAACATGAATCTGGAGTGACGGTGAAAAAATCAGGATATCGTCAAGGTAAACGAAAACAAAGATGTTCAGCATGTCTCTCAGGACATCATTGACTAATGCCTGAAAGACAGCTGGAGCGTTAGCGAGGCCGAAAGGAAGAACCCGGTATTCAAAGTGCCCTAACGGAGTGTTAAACGCCGTCTTCCACTCGTCCCCCTCCCTGATGCGCACGAGATGGTAAGCGTTACGAAGGTCCAACTTAGTGAAAAACCTGGCTCCCTGCAGGATCTCGAAGGCTGAAGACATAAGAGGAAGCGGATAACGATTCTTCACTGTTATGTCATTCAGCCCTCGATAATCTATGCAGGGGCGCAGGGACCCGTCCTACCGGCGGCAAGAGCTACAGACAAATAATCTTCGAGAGCCTTACGTTCGGGAGCCGACAGAGAGTATAGTCTACCCCGGGGGGGAGTGGTTCCCGGAAGGAGATCAATACTACAATCATACGACCGGTGTGGAGGAAGAGAGGTGGCCCTGGACCGACTGAACACCGTGCGCAGATCGTGATATTCCTCCGGCACCCCTGTCAAATCACCAGGCTCCTCCTGTGAAGAAGAGACAGAGGAAACAGGAGGGATAGCAGACATTAAACATTTCACATGACAAGAGACGTTCCAGGAGAGGATAGAATTACTAGACCAATTAATGGAAGGATTATGACAAACTAGCCAGGGATGGCCCAAAACAACAGGTGTAAAAGGTGAACGAAAAATTAAAAAAGAAATGGTTTCGCTATGATTACCAGAAACAGTGAGGGTTAAAGGTAGCGTCTCACGCTGAATCCTGGGGAGAGGACTACCATCCAGGGCGAACAAGGCCGTGGACTCCCTTAACTGTCTGAGAGGAATGTCATGTTCCCGAGCCCAGGTCTCGTCCATAAAACAGCCCTCCGCCCCAGAGTCTATTAAGGCACTGCAGGAAGCTGACGAACCGGTCCAGCGTAGATGGACCGACAAGGTAGTGCAGGATCTTGAAGGAGAGACAGGAGTAGTAGCGCTCACCAGTAGCCCTCCGCTTACTGATGAGCTCTGGCTTTTACTGGACATGAAGTGACAAAATGACCAGCAGAACCGCAATAGAGACAGAGGCGGTTGGTGATTCTCCGTTCCCTCTCCTTAGTCGAGATGCGGATACCTCCCAGCTGCATAGGCTCAGCACCCGAGCCGGCAGAGGAAGATGGTAGTGATGCGGAGAGGGGGGTAACGGAGAACGCGAGCTCCTTTCCACGAGCTCGGTGACGAAGATCAACCCGTCGCTCAATGCGAATAGCGAGTTCAATCAAGGAATCCACGCTGGAAGGAACCTCCCGGGAGAGAATCTCATCCTTTACCTCTGCGCGGAGACCCTCCAGAAAACGAGCGAGCAAAGCCGGCTCGTTCCAGCCACTGGAGGCAGCAAGAGTGCGAAACTCAATAGAGTAGTCTGTTATGGATCGATTACCTTGACATAGGGAAGACAGGACCCTGGAAGCCTCCTCCCCAAAAACAGATCGATCAAAAACCCGTATCATCTCCTCCTTAAAGTCCTGATACTGGTTAGTACACTCAGCCCTTGCCTCCCAGATTGCCGTGCCCCACTCACGAGCCCGTCCAGTAAGGAGAGATATGACGTAGGCGACACGAGCAGTGCTCCTGGAGTAAGTGTTGGGCTGGAGAGAAAACACAATATCACACTGGGTGAGGAACGAGCGGCATTCAGTGGGCTCCCCAGAGTAACACGGCGGGTTATTGATTCTGGGCTCCGGAGATTCGAAAGCCCTGGAAGTGGCCGGTGGATCGAGGCGGAGATGGTGAACCTGTTCTGTGAGGTTGGAGACTTGGGTGGCCAGGGTCTCAACGGCATGTCGAGCAGCAGACAATTCCTGCTCGTGTCTGCCTAGCATCGCTCCCTGGATCTCGACGGCTGAGTGGAGAGGATCCGAAGTCGCTGGGTCCATTCTTGGTCGGATTCTTCTGTTATGGTGCGTGAATGAGGACCCAAAAGCGAACTAACGTAAACAGGGCTTCTTTAATAACAAAACATACGTAGGCTCAGATGGACCGGCAGATTCCGACAGGACAGGACAAGGTTGCAGCAAACATGACGATAGTCTGGTTCAGGCATGAATAACACAAACAAGAATCCGACAAAGACAGGAGCAGAAACAGAGAGAGATATAGAGGACTAATCAGAGGGAAAAAGGGAACAGGTGGGAAAAGGGGTGACGAGGTAGTTAGGAGGAGACAAGGAACAGCTGGGGGAAAGAGGGGGAGAAAAGGTAACCTAATAACGACCAGCAGAGGGAGACAGGGTGAAGGGAAAGGACAGAAACAAGACACAACATGACAATACATGACACATGTACTGGCTTAAGCAGTGCAGGATTTGAGTCCCTGGCGGCGTAGTGTGTTACTGATGATAGGCTTTGTTACTTTGGTCCCAGCTCTCTGCAGGTCATTCACTAGGTCCCCCCGTGTGGTTCTGGGATCATTTTGACCCCACGGGGTGAGATCTTGCGTAGAGCCCCAGATCGAGGGAGATTATCAGTGGTCTTGTATGTCTTCCATTTCCTAATAATTTCTCCCACAGTTAATTTCTTCAAACCAAGCTGCTTACCTATTGCAGATTCAATCTTCCCAGCCTGGTGCAGGTCTACAATTTTGTTTCTGGTGTCCTTTGACAGCTCTTTGGTCTTGGCCATAGTGGAGTTTGGAGTGTGACTGTTTGAGGTTGTGGACAGGTGTCTTTTATACTGATAACAAGTTCAAACAGGTGCCATTAATACAGGTAACTAGTGGAGGACAGAGGAGCCTCTTAAAGAAGGTCTGTGAGAGCCAGAAATATTGCTTGTTTGTAGGTGACCAAATACTTATTTTCCACAATAATTTGCAAATAAATTCATAAAAAATCCTAAAATGTGGGGCCTCCCGGGTGGCGCAGTGGTTAAGGGCGCTGTACTGCAGCGCCAACTGTGCCATCAGTCCCTGGGTTTGCGCCCAGGCTCTGTCGTAACCGGCCGCGACCGGGAGGTCCGTGGGGCGACGCACAATTGGCCTAGCGTCACCCGGGCTAGGGAGGGCTTGGTCGGTAGGGGTGTCCTTGTCTCATTGCGCACCAGCGACTCCTGTGGCGGGCTGGGCGCGGTGTGCGCTAACCAAGGTGGCCAGGTGCACAGTGTTTCCTCCGGTGCATTGGTGCGGCTGGCTTCCACTGTGTTAAGAAGCAGTACGGCTTCTGGTTGTGTATCTCTCCCAAGCCCGTACGGGAGTTGTAGCGATGAGACAAGATAGTAGCTACTACAACAATTGGATACCACGAAATTGGGGAGAAAAAGGGGTAAAAATTCAAAAAAAATAAAAATAAAATAAATATCCTAAAATGTGATTTTCTGGATTTTCTTTTCTCTTTTTGTCTGTCATAGATGAAGTGAAAATTATGATGAAAAGGATACTTTTTTGCCCCACTGTATCTAATACCGTTTTAAAGGTAATCTTGTGTCCGATTTCAAATATTTTTTACAGCGAAAGCACCACAATCGATTATGTTAGGCCACCACCAAGCCACAGAATAAACACAGCCATTTTTCCAGCCAAAGATAGGAGTCACAAATAGCACAAATAGAGATAAAATCAATCACTAACCTTTGATGATCTTCATCAGATGACACTCATAGGACTTAATGTTACACAATACATGTATGTTTTGTTTGATAAAGTTCATATTTATATAAAAAAATCTGAGTTTACATTGGCGCGTTACGTTCACTAATTCCAAAAACATCCAGTGATTTTGCATAGCCACATCAATTCAACAGAAATACTCATCATAAATGTAGATGATAATACAAGGTATACACATGAAATTATAGATATACCTCTCCTTAACTTCTTGCGTCGAGCAATCCCGTATCCGGGAGCGTAATCATAGCCTCAAACTCATTACCATAACGCAACGTTAACTATTCATGAAAATCGCAAATGAAATGAAAGAAATATATTCACTCACAAGCTTAGCCTTTTGTTAACAACACTGTCATCTCAGATTTTCAAAATATGCTTTTCAACCATAGCTACACAAGCATTTGTGTAAGAGTATTGATAGCTAGCATAGCATTAAGCCTAGCATTCAGCAGGCAACATTTTCACAAAAACAAGAAAAGCATTCAAATAAAATCATTTACCTTTGAAGAACTTCGGATGTTTTCAATGAGGAGACGCTCAGTTAGATAGCAAATGTTCAGTTTTTCCCAAAATATTATTTGTGTAGGAGGAATCGCTCCGTTTTGTTCATCACGTTTGGCTAAGAAAAAAACCCAAAAATTCAGTCATTACAACGCTGAACTTTTTTCCAAATTAACTCCAGAATATCGACAGAAACATGGCAAACGTTGTTTAGAATCAATCCTCAAGGTGTTTTTCACATATCTATTCGATGATAAATCATTCGTGGCAGTTGGGTTTCTCCTCGGAAGCAAATGGAAAAATACACGCAGCTGGAGATTACACAATAATTTCGACGGAGGACACCAAGCGAGCACCTGGTAAATGTAGTCTCTTATGGTCAATCTTCCAATGATATGCCTACAAATACGTCACAATGCTGCAGACACCTTGGGGAAACGACAGAAAGTGTAAGCTCAGTCCTGGCGCATTCACAGCCATATGAGGAGACATTGGAACACAGCGCATTCAAAATCTGGGGCATTTCCTGTTTGAAATTTAATCTTGGTTTCGCCTGTAGCATCAGTTCTGTGGCACTCACAGATAATATCTGTGCAGTTTTGTTTTGTTTTCTTTCCAAAGCTGTCAATTATATGCATAGTCGAGCATCTTTTTGTGACAAAATATCTTGTTTAAAACAGGAACGTTTTTTTATCCAAAAATTAAAAGAGCGCCCCCTATATCGAAGAAGTTAATGCAACCGCTGTGTCAGATTTCAAAAAAACTTTACGGAAAAAAGCAAACCATAGAATAATCTGAGACGGCGCTCAAAAAAATAATCAAATTAGCCGCCATGTTGGAGTCAACAGAAACCAGAAATGACATGGTTTAAATATATATCATAAATATCCCCTTACCTTTGATCAGAATGCACTCCCAGGAATTGTAGTTCCACAATAAATGCTTGATTTGTTCGATAATGTCCTTTTTTTATGTCCAAGTAGCTACTTTTGTTAGCGCGTTAGGTATACATATCCAAACGCTCGTGCAGGTCGAGCATTACTTCAGACAAAAACTTCAAAAAGTTATATTACAAATCGAAGAAACATTTCAAACTAAGTATAGAATCAATCATTAGGATGTTTTTATCATAAATCTTCAATAAAGTTCCAACCGGAGAATTCCTTTGTGTCTAGAGGAGCAATGGAACGCAGGTCGATATCATGTGACCAGGAAATGGCTCTCTGCCAGTAACCTGACTCATTCAGCTCTTATTCAGTCCCACAACACAGTAGAAGCCTCATTCAAGTTTCTAAAGACGGTTGACATCTAGTGGCTGGGTCCATTCTTGGTCGGATTCTTCTGTTATGGTGCGTGAATGAGGACCCAAAAGCGAACTAACGTAAACAGGGCTTCTTTAATAACAAAACATACGTAGGCTCAGATGGACCGGCAGATTCCGACAGGACAGGACAAGGTTGCAGCAAACATGACGATAGTCTGGTTCAGGCATGAATAACACAAACAAGAATCCGACAAAGACAGGAGCAGAAACAGAGAGAGATATAGAGGACTAATCAGAGGGAAAAAGGGAACAGGTGGGAAAAGGGGTGACGAGGTAGTTAGGAGGAGACAAGGAACAGCTGGGGGAAAGAGGGGGAGAAAAGGTAACCTAATAACGACCAGCAGAGGGAGACAGGGTGAAGGGAAAGGACAGAAACAAGACACAACATGACAATACATGACACATGTACTGGCTTAAGCAGTGCAGGATTTGAGTCCCTGGCGGCGTAGTGTGTTACTGATGATAGGCTTTGTTACTTTGGTCCCAGCTCTCTGCAGGTCATTCACTAGGTCCCCCCGTGTGGTTCTGGGATCATTTTGACCCCACGGGGTGAGATCTTGCGTAGAGCCCCAGATCGAGGGAGATTATCAGTGGTCTTGTATGTCTTCCATTTCCTAATAATTTCTCCCACAGTTAATTTCTTCAAACCAAGCTGCTTACCTATTGCAGATTCAGTCTTCCCAGCCTGGTGCAGGTCTACAATTTTGTTTCTGGTGTCCTTTGACAGCTCTTTGGTCTTGGCCATAGTGGAGTTTGGAGTGTGACTGTTTGAGGTTGTGGACAGGTGTCTTTTATACTGATAACAAGTTCAAACAGGTGCCATTAATACAGGTAACGAGTGGAGGACAGAGGAGCCTCTTAAAGAAGGTCTGTGAGAGCCAGAAATATTGCTTGTTTGTAGGTGACCAAATACTTATTTTCCACAATAATTTGCAAATAAATTCATAAAAAATCCAAAAATGTGGGGCCTCCCGGGTGGCGCAGTGGTTAAGGGCGCTGTACTGCAGCGCCAACTGTGCCATCAGTCCCTGGGTTTGCGCCCAGGCTCTGTCGTAACCGGCCGCGACCGGGAGGTCCGTGGGGCGACGCACAATTGGCCTAGCGTCACCCGGGCTAGGGAGGGCTTGGTCGGTAGGGGTGTCCTTGTCTCATTGCGCACCAGCGACTCCTGTGGCGGGCTGGGCGCGGTGTGCGCTAACCAAGGTGGCCAGGTGCACAGTGTTTCCTCCGGTGCATTGGTGCGGCTGGCTTCCACTGTGTTAAGAAGCAGTACGGCTTCTGGTTGTGTATCTCTCCCAAGCCCGTACGGGAATTGTAGCGATGAGACAAGATAGTAGCTACTACAACAATTGGATACCACGAAATTGGGGAGAAAAAGGGGTAAAAATTCAAAAAAAATACAAATAAAATAAATATCCTAAAATGTGATTTTCTGGATTTTCTTTTCTCTTTTTGTCTGTCATAGATGAAGTGAAAATTATGATGAAAAGGATACTTTTTTGCCCCACTGTATCTAATACCGTTTTAAAGGTAATCTTGTGTCCGATTTCAAATATTTTTTACAGCGAAAGCACCACAATCGATTATGTTAGGCCACCACCAAGCCACAGAATAAACACAGCCATTTTTCCATCCAAAGATAGGAGTCACAAATAGCACAAATAGAGATAAAATCAATCACTAACCTTTGATGATCTTCATCAGATGACACTCATAGGACTTAATGTTACACAATACATGTATGTTTTGTTTGATAAAGTTCATATTTATATAAAAAAATCTGAGTTTACATTGGCGCGTTACGTTCACTAATTCCAAAAACATCCAGTGATTTTGCATAGCCACATCAATTCAACAGAAATACTCATCATAAATGTAGATGATAATACAAGGTATACACATGAAATTATAGATATACCTCTCCTTAACTTCTTGCGTCGAGCAATCCCGTATCCGGGAGCGTAATCATAGCCTCAAACTCATTACCATAACGCAACGTTAACTATTCATGAAAATCGCAAATGAAATGAAAGAAATATATTCACTCACAAGCTTAGCCTTTTGTTAACAACACTGTCATCTCAGATTTTCAAAATATGCTTTTCAACCATAGCTACACAAGCATTTGTGTAAGAGTATTGATAGCTAGCATAGCATTAAGCCTAGCATTCAGCAGGCAACATTTTCACAAAAACAAGAAAAGCATTCAAATAAAATCATTTACCTTTGAAGAACTTCGGATGTTTTCAATGAGGAGACGCTCAGTTAGATAGCAAATGTTCAGTTTTTCCCAAAATATTATTTGTGTAGGAGGAATCGCTCCGTTTTGTTCATCACGTTTGGCTAAGAAAAAAACCCAAAAATTCAGTCATTACAACGCTGAACTTTTTTCCAAATTAACTCCAGAATATCGACAGAAACATGGCAAACGTTGTTTAGAATCAATCCTCAAGGTGTTTTTCACATATCTATTCGATGATAAATCATTCGTGGCAGTTGGGTTTCTCCTCGGAAGCAAATGGAAAAATACACGCAGCTGGAGATTACACAATAATTTCGACGGAGGACACCAAGCGAGCACCTGGTAAATGTAGTCTCTTATGGTCAATCTTCCAATGATATGCCTACAAATACGTCACAATGCTGCAGACACCTTGGGGAAACGACAGAAAGTGTAAGCTCAGTCCTGGCGCATTCACAGCCATATAAGGAGACATTGGAACACAGCGCATTCAAAATCTGGGGCATTTCCTGTTTGAAATTTAATCTTGGTTTCGCCTGTAGCATCAGTTCTGTGGCACTCACAGATAATATCTGTGCAGTTTTGTTTTGTTTTCTTTCCAAAGCTGTCAATTATATGCATAGTCGAGCATCTTTTTGTGACAAAATATCTTGTTTAAAACAGGAACGTTTTTTTATCCAAAAATTAAAAGAGCGCCCCCTATATCGAAGAAGTTAATGCAACCGCTGTGTCAGATTTCAAAAAAACTTTACGGAAAAAAGCAAACCATAGAATAATCTGAGACGGCGCTCAAAAAAATAATCAAATTAGCCGCCATGTTGGAGTCAACAGAAACCAGAAATGACATGGTTTAAATATATATCATAAATATCCCCTTACCTTTGATCAGAATGCACTCCCAGGAATTGTAGTTCCACAATAAATGCTTGATTTGTTCGATAATGTCCTTTTTTTATGTCCAAGTAGCTACTTTTGTTAGCGCGTTAGGTATACATATCCAAACGCTCGTGCAGGTCGAGCATTACTTCAGACAAAAACTTCAAAAAGTTATATTACAAATCGAAGAAACATTTCAAACTAAGTATAGAATCAATCATTAGGATGTTTTTATCATAAATCTTCAATAAAGTTCCAACCGGAGAATTCCTTTGTGTCTAGAGGAGCAATGGAACGCAGGTCGATATCATGTGACCAGGAAATGGCTCTCTGCCAGTAACCTGACTCATTCAGCTCTTATTCAGTCCCACAACACAGTAGAAGCCTCATTCAAGTTTCTAAAGACGGTTGACATCTAGTGGAAGCCATAGGAAGTGCAACTTCATTCATATCCCACTGTGAATTCAATAGGGCCTGGGTTGAAAATCGACCAACCTTAGATTTCTCACTTCCTGTTTGGGTTTCTTCTCAGGTTTTTGCCTGCCATATGAGTTCTGTTATACTCACACACATCATTCAAACTGTTTTAGAAACTTCAGAGTGTTTTCTGTCCAATACTAATAATAATATGCATATATTAGCAACTGAGACTGAGGAGCAGGCCGTTTACTCTGGGCACCTTTCATCCAAGCTACTCAATACTGCCCCTGCAGCCATAAGAAGCTTTAAAGGGTTGCTGTAGATTGTGAGTTATTTTTCCTATTACCATTATTTCGTGTTTTTTTTTTGGGGGGGGGGGGGGGGGGGGGGGGGGGGACCATGTGTTTGATGAGTTTGATAACCATTCAATTTATTCCATTCCAGCCATTACTACGAGCCAGTCCTCCCCAGTTAAGGTGCCACCAACCTTCTGTGGTCTGGGAGAAATAGAGAGAGAAGGAGGAGAGAAGATCACAGGTCTTTGGGGCCAGGCAGGTGGTATAGAAATAGTTCTGGCACTAATGCAACAAGTCACAGTCCATCCCTGTTTGCTCAGTGTGAGAGAGGTTGTGCCACAGCCCTCAGATCTTCTCCACATGGTGTGAACGACTTTTATATTTCACCCCAGTCCAGGCTGTTTCACTTGGCTGAAGTTCAGCTCCTTTATGTCTCTCTCCCGGATGCCATGCTGCAGTATAATCCAGACATTATTTGATACAGTGTGTGTGTGTGCGTGTGCGTGTGTGTGTGGCCTTCTGGGTCCTGTGGTCTCCCAGAACACATTCTGGCTGATGTCCTTCCTCTCCCCGACCAACACCCTGACAACATCTAACCCACTGCTCAGAGAACAAACTTATTCAATTATAATTTCCATGTCTCTCCTGATGTGATGGTGGCTATTACTGGCTAAGTTGATTTTCTCCTTCATTCTAGGCTTCCCCTTTTGATATTTGAGATGGTTTGGTTATGTGGGATGCTGCATTAGAAATACTATGCCTTCGCTTGTTTCATTTCAGAATGAATCTTGTATTGAATTATACATGGGTCTTTTTCACGCACCTCTGCTTTGTTATGCTTCATTGACGTTCTATTGCAGTATTCACTCCTATGAATGGTAGAATCGATCCTTAGTGTTCTTCACAGGGTCTGATCAATAATCACACAATTAGTTTAGTCTGAGTACACAACACATTTTGGAGCCCTGGAGGACTCTGCATTAAAAAAACAGTAGTCAGCATGATGATAACGAATCACAAGTGTGTGTGTGTGTGTGTGTTCTCTTCAAAGAGGAACTTTAAAGAGCTTCGAGATCGTCAATGCTTCCTTAGTATCCTGTATCCTGTTTCCTGGGCTGCTCCATCTGTCGTACCAGGGCTCCCTCTCTCAACAATAAAATGAATGTGGCCATTAAGTAGCACAGCCATGTGTGAATGTTTCAGAGCATCCTTCATTAATAGCTTGTCAAATGTGTTTTTCTTCTTATAGGAGGCATTTAAAATGAGCTGCCAGGCAGATACTGTACGTTGTTGGGCTTGCTTTGTGGAATATGGAGGCACAATATGGTTGGCACTGTGGGGATTACTTTTTATTCCAGCGACTGGTAATAATCGACGTTTGAAAGACCAGTGAGAGACGTATCATGTCACAATATTAACAATAATTGTTTCTTCACCAGAGGCATTTCCTCCTTGGGCTGAGATGTATTGACTGCATTATACTGTCATCATTCACTACGTCAAACTATGTTCCTAGAAGAAGGTGATCCCACAGTAAAAATAGAAACACCATTGTTGAACCACTTCATTGTTTGGCTTAATAGGCTGCCTGTTACTGTAGCAACCATATACTATACTGTGCATTCTCATAGTACAGTCACACAGCAGCCTCCACTTCCCTATGCACTCTCATCTCTATTGTCACTCACACTGTACGTGTTCCTCTTGGCTTCCTGCTGATGTTCATTTGAAGATGGAAAGTGTTGAAATCCCTGAATAACATGGTTGGCTGTGGCTGAGGAGGGGAGGGGAGAGAACAAAGCCCTGGGGGGGGGGGGCTACCGCTGCTGCTGCCATTTCCTAAACTAGCTGGGGAGCAATGCTGAGTGAAAAAGATTGCAGGGAGGAGAAGTGTGAGATAGGGAGGGGGATAGGAGGGAGGTGGAGAGGGGAGAGGAGGGGGAGAGCTGTGCCACACAGGGAGCAGGTGAAGCAGACAGGGAGGTGCACTAGATGAAGTCAATTACACACACACACAGCTGCTTCCTACTGTACTGGTAATGAGTTTCGCCTTTCCACATGCCTCCCACCTCTCTCTCATTAGCTGGGATGTGGCAACCAAAACATTGTTATGACAAAAGGTTTTTCTTTGGCCCTGCCTGTCGACATCAACCTAACCTCACATTTCAGTGAGATTTAGTTCCATTATGACAGCTGGGAGACATTCCTGAGAAACAGAGGAAAGAGAGTACATGCATGTGTTTGAGACTTGATTGTGGGTAAACTGAGGGAAAAGCTAATATGATGCATTGTTACATTGAGCTGAATATTCTCTCTCTCTCTCTCTCGAAGTGTCTTTTGATGGAACGAAAGACAGACAGACGGACGGATCGACAGACAACCAGGCATACCTGGGGATGAGCAGGGAGGGCTGTGTTTGAAAGGGTCACCGAAAGCAATTTATGTTTATGGCTGGAGAGAGCAACAGAGATCTTATTTGTTGTGTACTGCGAAAGGAATTTCAAAACCTGGGAGCAAAAAATATATGACAAAATGGCATCTTGCCTTTGATGAGGTATTGATGTGAGTATCTCATTCGTGTGTGTATTTCCACTGTGTTTTAATTCAAACAGAGGCAGCTCTTGATATGGAGACGTATACGGTTCTCTATTTTCTGACATTTCTAAGCTCTCTCCAGCCTCATTGTCTCCCCCCCCCCCCGTCCCCCCCGTCTCCTGTGGAAGCCTGTGTAGAATGATGGAATGAGCTGCTTCTGAACGGGCCCATGAGGTGTGGCTTTTAGAAAGGCCAACCCCAGTGTGGCCGGAGCCTGTGACCCACAGAGAAGTGACAACGAGAGACAGAGAGACACGCACACAGGATGACAGACAGACAGCCCTGCTGAAGACCAGCGTAAAGCTCCCCCCCCCCCCCCCCCCCCCCCCCCCCCCCCCCCCCCCCCCCCCGCACCTCCCCACTGATATTGGCTACTGTATAGCAGACCTACACACACTGCTGTAACACTTGACCCGGTAACAGGCACTTTTACACATCAACCAGGTAAACAGGTCTATTGGCGCCGTATTTTATCTGAAGGGATAGTTTGAGAAGAGATAAGAGGTGATCCATGATTTACATTACATCCGGTGTGATGTGTGAATATGATTATGCTAGTTTGTGGATCTCAGGTGGAGGAGAAGTTAATGTGGTGGTGGAGGCGATTGAGGGATAGTTGGGTCTCCCAGCTTGTCTCTGGGTCTGGCCCTGTGTTCTCCCCTGACAGAGAAGGATGGCTCCACACCTCCTGCCCCTCTCTCTCTCTGCCTGCCTGCAGGGATCAAGATCAGGGGGACACAGGCCTGCACACGCTGCATATGTCACGGGTGAGTGGCAGCGTTCGGCCCTGCCCCCCTCACACGCCCATTGTGCTGCCATGGCCACCTCTCCGAAGTGGGGTGAGGAGAGTGGAGGAGGAGGCTTCTCTAGGGGAGTCACTCAGGGCAGCTGACTGATGAATCTGTCACAATGGGGAAGGATGCTTCACATCATCCTCTCTCTCTCCCAGCAATGTGGTGTGTGTGCTCTATCATTATTTGTTGCAATGTGTTCTCGAACAAGCTAGAGCTCTTGTTGTGGTCTTCAGAAAAAGAGGTAGAAGTACTTAGTGTTCAATTGTTTTGAGCCCATTCCTTTGTGTTCCAAAAACAGTGACTTTAAAGATGGAACAGACATTTGGTTGAGGACAGGAAAACCAGGGGCACAGTCAGGCATTAGCAGACCAACGGTAGAGAAAGTGTTATTAGAGAGAGGAGAGATACTGGTTTATTTTGAGCTGCAGGCAGGGCGACTCAATGTGAGTGACACAACAAAAGTATGTGTGGACTGTGTGAAGAGACGTGTTGACAAGGCTGTCATCATTAGCACCCTCTCACAACGTTTGTAGGGAATACGGTATCTTTACACCCACTGATGCTGCTGTCTCAGTGACCAGCTGATGGTTTAGTCTAGAACCATGGTGGAAGCCATTGTGGACTCTATAGTTCCGTCAGTGGACATTACTTGACCGCAGCCTGACAGGTCATGCCACCTTTGTAACACCTTCATAGTGGTCAAGGGACTTTATTATGTGGTTGTGTAGCGGTCTTTATATGTACCACAGGAGAACCAAGAAATGAAGAGCGACACCACGGCTGTCTTTTTGGCTTTTATGGTGATCTGCAATAGTATTGTGAAAAGACAGGACAGGAACACATCAGTCTCTAAGGCACCATGTGACAAGTTGTTCTACACAGGAGCATGAAGGTAAAATACATATCCTGTCTCACATCCCCAATACATTGCTAGGTTCTTTCATTGTTGACAGTACCAAAATACAACAACTCTTGTACAAAAACACTGCAACACAAACAAGTTACAATGTGAAATCGCCTCTATCCCATTCAGACCTTAGATGGCCAAAACTACATCTCCCATAATGCAATGCCAGCATCAGTCAGCAGCTCAGCTAACCGTCTGCATCACAGAGAGGCATGCTAGCTAGCAACAGCAACACTTTTTAGCACTCTGTAAACTATATCAATAACAACAAAACTCTCAAAGTTAAATGTTTCAATAGTCTCACACTTCCTTATAACAATATCTACAGCATTAACCTTGGGATGTTTTATTTATTTCACATTATTGACTTCTACAAAGGAGTAATCTGCAACACATACCTTTCTCTCAGTGTTTTCTCGGACTGAGGAGAACGGGAGCTACGGGTAGTACCAGGGTGTTAGTAGGTGACACAAGCACCCAGATGAAATAAAATAAATTTAATGAAACAAAACCTGAAGATGTTAACATTATTCAGCTACTGTAGCTGCCGACCTAACTAGAGGTCGACCGATTAATCGGAATGGCCGATTAATTAGGGCCGATTTCAAGTTTTCAGCAATCGGAAATCGGTGTTTTTGGACACCGTTTAAAAAAAATATATGTTACACCTTTTTAACTAGGCAAGTCAGTTAAGAACACATTCTTATTTTCAATGACGGCCTAGGAACGGTGTGTTAACTGCCTTGTTCAGGGGCAGAACGACAGATTTTTACCTCGTCAGCTCGGGGATTCAATCTTGCAACCTTATGGTTAAATAGTCCAACGCTCTAACCACCTGCTTTACATTGCACTCCACTGCGAATGCAGTAAGAAGCCAAGGTAAGTTGCTAGCTAGTCTTAAAATTATCTTATAAAAAACAATCAATCAATCATAATCACTAGTTAACTACACATGGTTAATGATATTACTAGTTTATCTTGTGTGTCCTGCGTTGCATGTAATTGATGCGGTGCGCATTCGTGAAAAAGGACTGTCGTTGCTCCAACGTGTACCTAACCATAATGTAACGGCTCTCGTCGGTGGAAGGAAGAGTGGACCAAAGCGCAGCGTGGAAAGTGTTCATGATATTTATTTTCAAGAAACACTCAAACAAAATGAACAAATCCAAAAAAAACTAAAGCGAACAGTTCCGTCAGGCACGGAAAATAACACCCCAACAAAACCCAAGCGGAAAATCACAACTTAAATATGATCCCTATAGACAGCTGCCTCTGATTGGGAACCACACTCGGCAAAAACAACGAAGAAATAGAAAACAAAAGATTTTCCCACCCGATTCACACCCCGACCTAACCAAACATAGAGAATAAATAAGGATCTCTAAGGTCAGGGCGTGACACATAAACATCAATGCCTTTCTTAAAATCAATACACAAGTATATATTTTTAAATCTGCATATTTAGTTAATATTGCCTAACATGAATTTCTTTTAACTAGGGAAATTGTGTCACTTCTCTTGCGTTCTGTGCAACAGAGTCAGGGTATATGCAGCAGTTTGGGCCGCCTGGCTCGTTGCGAACTGTGTGAAGACTATTTCTTCCTAACAGAGACAGCCAACTTCGCCAAACAGGGAATGATTTAACACGACTGTACCGAACCATAAACATCAATGTCTTTCTTAAAATCTGTAACGGATCTCTTCGTCGTCTGACGACGAGTATGAAATATCGGACCAATGCGCAGCGTGGTAAGTGTCCATGTTAATTTATTAACTGAACACACAAAACAAAATAACGAAGTGAATGGAAGAAACGAAAGAGTTCTGCAAGGTGACACACTAGAAAACAACCACCCACAAACAAGAGTGGGAAAACAGGCTACCTAAGTATGGTTCTCAATCAGAGACAACAATTGACAGCTGCCTCTGATTGGGAACCATACCAGGCCAAACACATAGAAATACCAAACATAGAACAAAAACATCAAATGTCCACCTCAACTCACGCTCTGACCAACCTAAAATAGAAACATACAAAAGGAACTAAGGTCAAGAACGTGACAAAATCAATACACAGAAGTATATATTTTTAAACCTGCATGTTTAGCTAAAAGAAATCCAGGTTAGCAGGCAATATTAACCAAGTGAAATTGTGTCACTTCTCTTGTGTTCATTGCACGCAGAGTCAGGGTATATGCAACATTTTGGGCCGCCTGGCTCATTGCGAACTAAATTGCCAGAATTTTACGTAATTATGACATAACATTGAAGGTTGTGCAATGTAACAGGAATATCTAGACTTATGGATGCCACCCGCTAGATAAAATATGGAATGGTTCCGTATTTCACTGAAAGAATAAACGTTTTGTTTTCGAGATGATAGTTTCCGGATTCGACCATATTAATGACCTACGGCTCGTATTTCTGTGTGTTATTATGTTATAACTAAGTCTATGATTTGATAGAGCAGTCTGACTGAGCGATGGTAGGCACCAGCAGGCTCATAAGCATTCATTCAAACAGCACTTTCGTGCGTTTTGCCAGCAATGCAATGCTTCAAGCATTGCACTGTTTATGACTTCAAGCCTATCAACTCCCGAGATGAGGCTGGTGTAACCGATGTGAAATGGCTAGCTAGTTAGCGGGGTGCGCGCTAATAGCGTTTCAAACGTCACTCGCTCTGAGACTTGGAGTAGTTGTTCCCCTTGCTCTGCAAGGGCCGCTGCTTATGTGGAGCGATGGGTAACGATGCTTCGAGGGTGGCTGTTGTCGATGTGTCCCTATTTCGAGCCCAGGTAGGGGCGAGGAGAGGGACGTTACACTGGCAATATTAAAGTGCCTATATGAACATCCAATAGTCAAAGATATATGAAATACAAATGGTATAGAGAGAAATAGTCCTATAATTCCTATAATAACTACAACCTAACTTCTTACCTGGGAATATTGAAGACTCATGTTAAAAGGAACCACCAGCTTTCATATGTTCTCATGTTCTGTGCAAGGAACTTAAACGTTAGCTTTCTTACATGGCACATATTGCACTTTTACTTTCTTCTCCAACACTTTGTTTTTGCATTATTTAAACCAAATTGGACATGTTTCATTATTTATTTGAGGCTAAATTGATTTTATTGATGTATTATATTAAGTACAATAAGTGTTCATTCAGTATTGTTGTAATTGTCATTATTACAAATACATTTTAGAAAATTGGCCGATAATCGGTATCGGCTTTTTTTGGTCCTCCAATCATCGGTATCGGGGTTGAAAAATCATGCTC
Source organism: Oncorhynchus mykiss (assembly GCF_013265735.2). Lineage (NCBI taxonomy): Eukaryota > Metazoa > Chordata > Actinopteri > Salmoniformes > Salmonidae > Oncorhynchus > Oncorhynchus mykiss. The sequence continues at coordinate 23,523,452 of NC_048590.1, forward strand.
GGTCGACCTCTATACCTTACATCAACAGGCAGCACCAGTAGCGCAACGATTAAAAATAGACACCAAAAGTAAAGGTCCTGGCGATCATAGCGATCTGACTCCCCCCTTCTGTCTGAACTTGGAATATTCCTGTTCACAGGCTTGGGCCACTGACCCCCAACCTCTGTTCTGCGTTGTGTACTATTCTAATCATTTGAAGTTTGATGGCATAACCTTTTCAACTCTCCTACAGTTGTATTGTAATAACCCCAACATCATCACTGACTCTTTCAGGGCTTTGTCAGGAATGGTTATCTCCTGTGCTTTTTGTCGCGTTCCTTAATGGCAAGGAGAGTCTTGGGAAAGAACTGTCAAACTATGACAGAAAAAGGGAGGCCACATCAGGGAGAACTGGATAAGAAACGGTTGATCACCCAACCAACCTCCTGCTCCTGCTTTGTAACTTTGCTGTTAGAACAGTAAAATATCACAAGGCTTTACTCTCTTTAAGAATCAAAGTCCAGTTGTACTGTAGGCTGTTCCCAAGCTCTGTGTGCAGACATATCATATACAAAACCCTGGGAAATTAGAGTTCACCAAACTTGGCTCAGTCAAGTTGAAGAAGTGAAGTTTACAGAATGGAACCTGGAATTGTTCAGGGAACTGGAAACTCACATTTGTGACAGACCACTAGATTCCCCCATGGCCCTTAGCACTAGAGAACATCTCTCTCAATCTCTCAGATGCAAGAAAAACAGGTATTTTTCAGACATTCAAACTACTCGGATAACTTTGTCTAATATTGGAGAACTAGTACTAGGATTATCTCAATCACCTAAGTAGTCACCTAAGTAAAAACGGTTGAAATTGCACAATGTGTGTCAACTGCAGTGCAAAAGATACAGCAGATATTTGACCACTAAATTGAGTTGCTATTGGATGTAAAGGGATCCATTTATCATTTGACATTATGGAATGAATGTGTTGCCCAATGTCTGGTATAACCTCTGTGGATAATGGGATTTGGTGTATTTGTGTGTGTGTGTGTGTATACTAGTAAGTGTGTGCTGTCTGTGGACTTGTGTTCCTACAATATTGGATCTTGTCTCCACGCCACTTCACACTATCCTAGTGAAGATGATATATTTGCCTTTTAAAGCTAAAGCAAGTTTGCAATATTTCGGTTACTGCTCAAACAGTGATTCATTGCAATAGATTAGTTCTGCTAGTGTTTGGATCAATAGATGAAATTACACAAGCCTCCCAAAAGGCCAATAGTATTCTCTTTTTAATGAAAATGCGTAAGAACACCGATACTGTTTTCTCAAAAGCTGATGCACATTGATTTGTGGGGGCACTTTTATAAATTGAGCTCAGTGCTGAGATCAGTGTGTGTGTGTGTGTGTGTGTGTGTGTGTGTGTGTGTGTGTGTGTGTGTGTGTGTGTGTGTGTGTGTGTGTGTGTGTGTGTGTGTTTGTCAGTCTGTCTCACTGAGCTGATAGAGATGGGTGGTAGGGGGAGGGGGTTTAGGCTTTGCACATGTCTGTTTATCACCTCACACCCAGCCATGTTTTCTCAAGTTTATCATCCTGTCTCTTAGCATCATTGTGTGGTTGCATGGGCTTCCCAGCTATGGCTTCTCTTATAGCATCTGGCTCATGTCAGTTTATTGTAACTCAGCTCGACTCAACACACCTTGTTATCCTGAGCTAATGTCCTCTTTGTTACAACAGAAATACAGTAGAGTTGTTCTACCTTTGTGTGTGCTGGCGTGTGTGTGTGTGTGTGCTGGCGTGTGTGTGTGTGTGTGTGTGTGAGTGTGATGTCAGTGTTCCAGCAATGGCACAGCATGGTATCCAAGTTGTGTTTTTCACAAGACTTTAAAGGTTCATAAACACTATTTCAGCCGACACTGTTTCAGCTGACAGACACTGTCTGCCGGTAACCTAGTTAGTCTGTTTGTCTCGCAATATACAGTACTTAGCAGCAGGTGGCTGTTAAATGGGTTGTCAGTCAAAGAGGTATTTTTCTTTATGGATTCAGAAAATAATGATATTATTTGCACAATGTATAATGTAGGCTAGGAGCTTGGAGAAATAAACCGAATAATCGAGAAGAACCGGAGAGTCCTCATTTCCCCTGACAATATAATAGTGTTTGGTCACAAGACCATCAATATTTATTGGAAAAGAGCATCAAGATCATTGCGCACTTTCACCACCCTGTGAAGTCCATCATCATTTATTTCATCTTCAGCCTAATAAACTGCATGCTTTCCCGAGTCGTAGTGGGAGGACCACACAACATATCATCGCGTGACTCCAACTTTACTTCAATAAGATGGTTGTTATATCAATATTTGTCCATAAATGTGTTTCCACTGACATTTCTCACAAAATTAATTTTATCGACACAAAAAGAGCCCACCATGTTGAACAAACAAATGATCTGTCTGCATTTCTAAAATTCCATCACAGCTGTTGGGATCTATTTTTATACGGTATGACTTGATACACAAAGCTTTAGCCTTCAGACACACATGGTCACAGAACCCAGTCAGACCACTCTGGGCTCAATAGCAGTGAGAGCTAATGCTTTAGTCATTATTGACACTCATTACTAATACATTAGTAATGTTGTTTGTTAAGATGTGTGTGAAGATATGAGTGCCCTTGTATCTGTCCACACTACTCTAATGTTCGATGAGTGAGAGAACCAATTAAATGACTCGAGGGAGACCTATTAATAGTGATAAAATAATTATAATAAATGGCAAAATGGCAAAAATCACATCTTGGGTACCCTGCTGTTCCGTTGCCTGGTTGACATATGTAGAGACTAACTCACACACAGGGACACATAGTGACACACACACTAACACACACACATGGACACACAGGGACACACACACTAACACACACACAGGGACACATAGGGACAGACACAAACTAACACACACACATGGACACACAGGGACACACACACTAACACACACATAGGGACACACACACTAACACACACACAGGGACACATAGGGACACACACACATGGACACACAGGGACACACACACTAACACACACACACTAACACACGCACAGGTACACACATACTAACGCACACACAGGGACACACAGACACACACACACTAAAGCACACACAGGGACACAGACACTAAAGCACACACAGGGACATGCACACACAGGGACACACAGACACACACACACTAAAGCACACACAGGGACACAGACACTAAAGCACACACAGGGACACGCACACACAGGGAGACACAGGGACACACACTAACGCACATACAGGGACACACACACTAACGCACACATAGGGACACACAGACTCTAAAGCACACACAGGGACACACACTAACGCACACACAGGGACACACACAGGGACCCACAGGGACACACAGGGATACGCACACACAGGGATACGCATCCACAGGGATACGCACACACAGGGACACACAGGGACACACACATACAGGGACACACACACTAATGCACACACAGGGACAGACAGACACTAAAGCACACACAGGGACAGACAGACACTAAAACACACACAGGGACAGACAGACACTAATGCACACACAGGGACAGACAGACACTAAAGCACACACAGGGACAGACAGACACTAAAGCACACACAGGGACAGACAGACACTAATGCACACACAGGGACAGACAGACACTAAAGCACATACAGGGACAGACAGACACTAAAGCACATACAGGGACAGACAGACACTAAAGCACACACAGGGACAGACAGACACTAAAGCACATACAGGGACACACACACTAATGCACACACAGGGACACAAAGGGACACACAGGGATACAGACACTAACGCACACACAAGAACACACACACTAACACACTCAGGAACACACACACTAACACACACACAGGGACACACACACTAAAGCACACACAGGGACGCACACACTAACGCACATACAGGGACACACACACTAATGCACACACAGGGACACACACACTAATGCACACACAGGGACACACAGACACTAAAGCACACACACTAATGCACACACAGGGACAGACAGACACTAATGCACACACAGGGACAGACAGACACTAATGCACACACAGGGACAGACAGACACTAATGCACACACAGGGACAGACAGACACTAATGCACACACAGGGACAGACAGACACTAATGCACACACAGGGACAGACAGACACTAATGCACACACAGGGACAGACAGACACTAAAGCACACACAGGGACAGACAGACACTAATGCACACACAGGGACAGACAGACACTAAAGCACACACAGGGACACACACACTAATGCACACACAGGGACACAAAGGGACACACAGGGATACACACACTAACGCACACACAAGAACACACACACTAACACACTCAGGAACACACACACTAAAGCACACACAGGGACACACACACTAACGCGCACACAGGGACAGACAGACACTAAAGCACACACAGGGACACACACTAACGCACATACAGGGACACACACACTAATGCACACACAGGGACACACACACTAATGCACACATAGGGACACACACTAACGCACATACAGTGACACACACAGGGACAGACAGACACTAAAGCACACACAGGGACACACAGACTCTAAAGCACGCACAGGGACACACACTAATGCACATACAGGGACACACACTAACGCACATACAGGGACACACACACACTAATGCACACACAGGGACACACACACACACTAAAGCACACACATGGACACACAGACTCTAAAGCACACATAGGGACACGCACACACAGGGATACACAGGGACAGACACACTAACGCACACACTAACGCACACACAGGGATACACAGGGACAGACACACTAACGTACACACAGGGAAACACAGGGACAGACACACTAATGCACACACAGGGACACACACACTAATGCACACACAGGGACACACACACTAATGCACACACAGGGACACACAGGGATACACACACTAACGCACACACAGGAACAAACACACAAACACATTCAGGAACACACACACTAACGCACACACAGGGACACAAGCTCATACAATTAATTGAGTTTGTTTGTTAAGATTTGTGTGTGACAAGGAATGTGCTTATAACTTAAAGTTTGTGAAAAATATCTCTGTAGTTTAGCCCAGCCCACCACTTAGGCCTTAATTGGCGATTCTGTTAGCTGGTTCGGTGAATGGCGTCGCTTGTGGATAGTGATATACACTCAGGAAGGACAGAATCCCTGCTGTCTGTCTCTAACACAGCAGCCCTGCTTTTAGGAACACTACCTATAATTATAATAAACTGTAATTAGCATGGCTGTGAGAGCCCCTTGCCATAGATACATTAGTGGCCTCTTCTGCGCTAGGGCACATTGCTGTTTAGGGTTCTGTCTGGAGCGTGGTCAATAATGAAATGATACCTGTTGACAAGGAAGCACACCGCAGGCCAAAAGGGTCATTAGTGAGTTTATAATCATTTTGAAGGATGTTATATAAAGCCACCGTTAATGGCAGGGCTGATCGCTCCTTTCCTGTTATTCTACTCAAATTGACACAGTGAAAAACCAAGAGAATCTTATTTTTCAGTTTCTCCAGTCTCAATATAAGTCCCTTGTGCGGCCTGAGGCTCAGAGAGATAGTAGTTTGAGACCTCAAAGAGATAGTAGCAAGTTTAGACAGAGGCTCAGTCTGTGAGGTGAGGTGTTCTGTTCTGTTCTGTTCTGTTCATCTTGTTTACCGAACGCTTCGGGGGATCCAAAGGAGATTACATTACTGACAGATTACATTTTAGAATTCACTCTATTCATTGGTTAACCAGAGTAAAGCGATAGCAGCAGCAGCCTCAGTGAAATAACTAGAGACATCGTATGTGGCTTGGGATTCCCGAAGTTAAAAGAGAACCCTAAAACCAAAAACCAAAATGTTCCTGAAATTCCCACACACCAAGCAGCACCACAGAGGCAGACATTTGACCAAAACAATGTTTTAAGTGTAGGTTTGCTTCTCTGCCACTACAGAAATTGGACAACAGTATCAGTGATTTGTGATTTTTTTTAATGATTTTACCTCACACGTTCCTCCTCTATTTGGAACCATGTGAATTAATCACCAACATAATCAATGATTTTCATTCATCTTCAAATGTCAATGGTTACATTTGATCACGGCAGGCATGGTATTTTTTTAGCTTGTTGCAGATCATCAGCTAGTTTGTTTCTAAACAAATGTACATGATATGTACATTATGGGTAGATTTCCCACTACGGGTTGCAGTATTTCAATAACCTTGTAGTTGACCTTCCCTGTGGCAACAGACACGTCTATGGTACAGTATACAGTGTATAGCAGTTTTAAACCCTGTCATCTGCATACATTTATCATTCCTTTACATTTACAGTGGTGTGTGTGTGTGTGTGTGTGTGTGTGTGTGTGTGGTGTGTGTGTGTGTGTGTGTGTGTGTGTGTGTGTTAGTCACATGATCAGCCCTGCACATGATACTGAATGTTAACACCTTCCTGAGGCCCCTTGGAGCCCTTCTTCTCCACTGGTAACAACTCTGTGTGCCCCATGCCAACTACATAGGTGCAAACAGGGGCCATATAAAGGGGATGTATGCACTCTGGGTGCAAGACCTTAAAAGGAACCAGTCAATCTGTCCATTTATGGAAATAGCTTTAGAAGTGGCGTGTAATCTTAACTTCAGTTGAACTTACTGATAGCATTATGTGATAGCGACGCTCTTTAGTAGCTTCCTGAATAGAATCGTTCCTTTCTATCAGCACATGTACTCTCACACACGAACATGTTGACATTTATCGTAAACACAGTAGACTATAAAGGTATGGGGGTTGTAAATGGGGCTGGCAGAACTCTGTTCCACCTCATAAACTTGATCCTTTACCAACAGCGGTAGCATTATATACTACTTGGCTCTCGGTAAAGCCGCAATTTTACAGTCAAAACACCAGGGAAACGGCTCTGTTCAAATTGCTGCTCAACTCTCTGCAACAATGAGAGGCTCTTAAAACCAACTCCCTAGGAGAGGCTCACCGCAACAGGGTTTCACAGAATACCTGCAGTAATAGATCTGCATGGGTACCTACCTACCATAGACCTGTGTCCTCTCTACAACGCACATCCAGCACTGCTTCCTGTTGTGTCTTATTCTGTACCACTTTTCACTGTGGTAAACTTCCTGCATCTCTGCCTGACGAGACTACCCCATCCAGAGCTCAAACAACCCAATTGTTGGATTCTGAAAACAAAATGAAATTGGTTTCTCCTCCACTGCTTCTCCTTCTCCTGTGCTTCAGGTAGTTCAGTGTACCTGCTCTGCTGTGCATGCTGAGCTACTGTGGTGGGCGGGAGAGGGAGTGCCCTAGGGTCCACAGTGTGTGTGAGGACATGAAGGAGTGAGGGCGAGGGAGAGGAGAAGAGGGGGACAGAACAAAACAACAGCAGGCCTGGCTGTGTCCTGTGGGTGAAGGAGAGAGGGAGGGAGAGGTAGAAGAGAGGAGAGGAGATGAAAGGAGAGGAACAGAACAACAGCAGGCCTGGCTGTGCCCTGTGGGTGCTGCCGCCTGTCGCTTCCCCTCTAATCTCCTCTTCACGGGGCCTGTCCCATCTTCTCAGCTACTGCCCATTGTGGGGGGTGATGTGTAAGTGAGAACATTACCCCACTCACTGACAGATCAGCCCTCCTAACCACTGGGCCTGTGTGTGTTTGTTTGTGTGTTTCTGTGTGTGTGTGTCTACAGAGGAACACAGCGGCTCTGTGTGTCTCTTGTGTTATGTGGTTAGGTCTACCATGAGGAATTGATTGGGCTCTGCGACTCACAGAATAGCTCAGTGACTTGACTGGCTTTCATCTCCGCGCCTCTGGATGCCAGCTTTGATGGTAGTCATTATTTAGATGCGTTAGACGTGTTCCATCTGTGATGAGAAAGTCCGAAATAAACGTCCGAAACGGCTCAGGTTTTGGGAAGATATGTTCCCCTTTTTTACTGCAATCCATTATGTTAGCACATGCTAGAACGTAATCATCATGGACAGCACATTGTTGCGTTGTATCCGCAGGTTAGTGATTCAGATAGATCAATCCAGACTTTGTGAGAGGAGATGGATACAGTCGTTCAATCATGGTAGATGATGATTGCTCGGCTTGGTTGTTCACTGCCAATTGCGTCTTGAAGCCATCAGTCAGCCACTTCCCTGTAAATTACTGGGTCCTATTCTTTTTGGATGTTTGTTGAATTAATAAAAACATCTGAGTGTGTGTGTGTGTGTGTGTGTGTGTGTGTGTGTGTGTGTGTGTGTGTGTGTGTGTGTGTGTGTTCATGTTGAGGAAAAACACTGTATTTCCACCCTGGCTTTCTGCTGTGTCACGTCGTACTTGGTTGCAAACAGGGTAATGAAGGATCAATAGAGATGGTGTTTCATCAGAGGAAGAGCAGAGAGAGACGAAGAAAGCCATTTTGGCTCAGATAGCAAGGGGTATTATTTAGGGATTGATTCCTGGTGTTTTGGTCCAACTTGGCTAACCCATCATTTTAATCAAACGCTTCCTGTCCTCCACCTCCACTTTGGGCGGTGAAGGGCGTGTGGTACTGTACAGGTCCTGGGATGAGAGAGTGTCATGGAAATGTAGTACTGAGAGAGACTTGGTCATTTCCTCGAACAATCATCTTTATTTAATATCGATACATTATTGCGATAATGAGACCGTCAGCCCACCAGTCTTGACTGACTGTTAGGCTGAGAGTCTAGCCTTTACAGACAATGCACAGTTTTTATATAGCTGATGCCAAGATTGCTTAGTCAGTCACTTCTAACCTTCCCATAAGCCACCTTGGTTATCTACACAGGATGGTCTTTTACTTAGTTTCCCCGATACCAGGAAGAACTCTTTCAGTCTCTCTCTATCTCGAGTCACACACACCACATCTTGTCTATAGAATGCTAGCTTTTAGGTTTTTATCACCAACACAAATCACTTGTCAGCTTCAAGCTATCTCTAGTAGAACCCATTTCCTCAACACCCAGACTAGCTGCAGGGTGCTAGAGTGGAGACCATAAAACACAGCATTAGCAGGATAGAAATATCTTACTGTTCGTTAAGCAAATAATTGTTCCATAGCCAACAAATAAGGTGAATACATCATTTTTCCCTCACAAGAGAGAAAGACAGAGTAGCACTCCACCACGACGTCAATGCAGTTTCCTTAAAGCCTATAAACATACACTACCGTTCAAAAGTTTGGGGTCACTTAGAAATGTCCTTGTTTTTGAAAGAAAAGCACATTTTCTATCCATTAAAATAACATCAAATTGATCATAAATACGTTGTAGACATTGTTATTGTTGTAAATGACTGTTGTAGCTGGAAACGGCAGATTTTTTATGGAATATCTACATAGGCGTACAGAGGCCCATTATTAGCAACCATCATTCCTGTGTTAGATGGCACGTTTTGTTAGCTAATCCAAGTTTATCATTTTAAAAGGCTAATTGATCATTAGAAAACCATTTTGCAATATGTTGACACAGCTGAAAACTGTTGTCCTGATTAAATAAAATTTGATTTGATTTAAAGAATCAATAAAACTGGCCTTCTTTAGACTAGTTGAGTCTCTGGAGCATCAGCATTTGTGGGTTTGATTACATGCTCAAAATGGGCAGAAACAAAGACCTTTCTTTTGAAACTCATCAGTCTATTCTTGTTCTGAAATTAAGGCTATTCCATGCGAGAAATTGCCAAGAAACTGAAGATTTCATACAACGCTGTGTACTACTCCCTTCACAGAACAGCGCAAACTGGCTCTACCAGAATAGAAAGAGGAGTGGGAGGCCCCGGTGCACAACTGAGCAAGAGGTCAAGTACATTAGAGTGTCTAGTTTGAGAAACAGATGTCTCACAAGTCCTCAACTGGCAGCTTCATTAAATAGTAACCGCAAAACACCAGTCTCAACGTCAACAGTGAAGAAGCGACTTACAGTGGCCTTTTACTGTCCCCAGCACAAGGTGCACCTGTGTAATGACCATGCTGTTTAATCAGCTCCTTGATATGCCACGCCTGTCATGTGGATGGATTATCTTGTCAAAGAGAAAAGCTCAGTAAGAAAGATGTGAACAAATTTGTGCAAGGAATTTGAGAGAAATCCGTTTTTTGTGCGTATGGAGAACTTGTGGGATCTTTTATTTCAGCTCATGATTCATGGGACCAACACTTTGCACGTTGTGTTTCTATTTTTCTTCCGTATAGATTATCCATTTACTAACTGTACATTCATACACTCTCTCTGTGATCTTGTTTATGGCGAATCAGTTGATTGGACCAGTTACATAGCTGTTTGTTTGTTCTTCCTCCATATGTTTTATTTAATAGGACATTTACATCTAGTCTGCTCTACAAAGTCTTCTGTTGTATGCAGAGTTCTAAAGCACAGAGGCTGTTGGATAATTGAATGGAAAACAGTAGTGGCGTGTTTTGACGAATTCCACCTATCCTCCCCCACATTAAAGCAAGGCCCTATTCAAATGAGACATCTCTCAGGTCCAGCTTTAGTTCTGTGGCTGACATGACAGGCTCCTCTGCAAGTGCTGGCCACAGAGTAGTTTTGATCTTGGGAAAGAAGAGACAGAGAGATCATGGGAGTAATTGCGAGTGCCAATGGACATCCCCTATCTAATGCAATCTGCCTTTCTCCTGGCCTGCAATTATCAAGAAGGACAGACTAGAGCAGTGCTTCCTGTGCTGTCTGTCTGTTGCCTGTGCCGTATGTGCTGTCTGTAGGCCAGGCCAGCGACATCAGCAGTAATGTCATGCAGCAGGTCAGTGACATGCAGGTGGAGGGCTGCTGGACACAGATGATGTTGATGATGTTGTGGGATTGATTGTTTGTTTGTTCCCGTTGTGGTGATGAGAATTAGATTGTAATGTTAGCATTTTTCACAATGTGGTCAACAAAGCCTGGTTTTGTAATGATGGTGCTGATGACGAGGATGAGGATGATGACGTTGACAATGCATGATCAGAGAAGATTTTAGGCATACAGGATTCTAAAGGAATATTTCTGAATTCTGGAGCTTTTTGTTTAGATCTTCATTTACCTGTATGTGTAAAACGCTCCAAGGAAATCTATTTAGGCTATCACTTGTTAATGCTGATTGGTAGTTTCCACAATGAACTATTTTTGCAATTAGACAAAAGCAGACTAACTTCTTAATTTGATCACCAATCGCTTCTCTTGTTGGAGTTGATTCAGCAGGAATTGGTGGACGGAGAGAATGATTTGATATGTGAGTAAACGACAGAGAGAGAGAGGAAGAAGAGGGATAAGACGAAATAATGATGAGTGGGGCAGAGAGACTGAGATGCCCAGCCCCCAGGCATTGCCTTACAACCTACTGTTGTCCCCCTGTTTCCATGGCAATGACGACAAGGTGCCTAAAGTGGAGGGATATGGGAAGGGGCTGGGGGAGGGGAGAAATGGAGAGGGAGAGAGAGAGAGGGAGAGAGAGAGGGAGAGAGAGAGGGAGAGAGAGAGGGAGAGAGAGAGAGGGAGAGAGAAAGGGAGAGGGAGAGAGAGAGAGAGAGGGAGAGAGGGAGAGAGAGAGAGGGAGAGAGAGAGAGAGATTATTGTAGTAGAAGGAAAGGGGTAAACCAAGCTATCTTTTAGAGCACCATTGTCTATAGCTTTTCTTTTGTCTTGGACAGTCCCATTCCCCATCACATAGACATGCAGTCTCAGTTAAAAGTAGAAGCCTCCCTGGACAAAGGGTTGAGGGAGCTGTTCAGGGCTGTAGTTTACGTAGACAGCAGCACTAATGTTCTTGCCGTATTCTCAAGAGGCACTAGAGAAGGATGGAGGACAGCGAGAGGAGTTCGAGTGAGAGCACACACCTCTCACCCCCATTCATAAAACATCAGCAGAGAAGGACTTCTGAAGGTCAGAACAGAACTGCTCATGCTGTCATCAGACTAAAGGTTCACTGTGATGGTAGAATTCATCTTCTATGTGCTTATTAACATTAACCTCCTCAATCTCCTGGTGATGTCATGCTCCATTTTACAGCCTCACTGAATGCTCTCTCAGATCCATACTCTTGTGTGTGTGAATTTGAGATGGAAACCATGTTTATTTTTTAAGGCCAACATAATGCCCTGAGAAACGGTTAAAAGTGTACCGGAATTTGGGGTTACAAGATGTTTGCTCAAAATTGTGTCATCCGAGCTCATCTCTGAATTGGGATTAAAGTGCTCACGCTGATTGACTAGATAGGAGTGTAAGCTCTCCACATACAGGAGATGAAAGCAACTCCAGCCTCATCCCTGGCTGTGGGCTCTCCACTGATCACACAGAGGCAGTAGACATCAAGAGTGTCACCCCTTTTAAAGCAGGCCTAGCTTAGGCATCCATTTAATTACTAGACTGCTCCATTTAATTAAGGCGGGGCGGTGAGTTTCTCCTGACACATCCAATTCAGCCCTGGATATACATAGGCTCAGCAGCTACTCTCTACAAGATTTACACACACACACACACACACACACACACACACACACACACACACACACACACACACACACACACACACACACACACACACACACACACACACACACACACACACACACACACACACACACATACATGCATGCACGCACACACACACACATACACAAACGCTGAATGACAGTTGGGCAAGGAAGGGAATGTTTTTAGTGAGCTTTTTCCTAGCCAAAGATATATGAGAGGAGAGTGTATTAGCTGTTACAGTAGAAGAGGCAGTAAGAGATGCACAAGCTCTTCAACGCCTGTGTGTGGCCAGGAAGCTGAATGTTAGATGGAAACTGAATGTTGGATGGAAACTGAATGTTAGATGGAAAGAATATCAGTTTGTGTTGAATATATGCTGAGCTTGTATGATGGTAGATTATGAAAACACAGTATCTACTGCAGGGCTCCATCCTGTAGGTTCGCTTCAACCCCAATCTAGACCACCTAATTCCAATCTAGCCCACCTGATTCCAATCTAGCCCACCTGATTCCAATCTAGCGCACCTGATTCCAATCTAGCCCACCTGATTCCAATCTAGCTCACCTGATTCCAATCTTGCCCACCTGATTCCAATCTAGCGCACCTGATTCCAATCTAGCGCACCTGATTCCAATCTAGCGCACCTGATTCCAATCTAGCCCACCTGATTCCAATCTAGCCCACCTGATTCCAATCTAGCGCACCTGATTCCAATCTAGCGCACCTGATTCCAATCTAGCGCACCTGATTCTCATAATTAGCTGGTTGATAAGATGAATCAGGTCGGTTACAACTGGGGTTGGATTGAAAACCAACAGGAGGGTAGCTTTCCAGGAACAGGTTTCAAGAGCCCTGATCGACCTTGTATAACCAGGGTTTTGCCTTGTAGGTGAGAGGAAAAACACTTAGCCAGGAAGCCCCAACCACTAGAACTCAGTAGCTAAACACCATGACTATTGAAGATGACAGTCTCAGGTGGAGGTAGGAGGTAGAGGTAGTAAAGAACATCATACTGGTATATGATCTGATAACCCAGGAGAGTCCTACTGCTACGTCTTCACCGTGCTGGCATGGCCTCCTTTTCAAGCCGCAGGTTTCTATTGGACAGGAGCCCACTCTAGACCACCTGCTGTCCACCATGCTGCCCAGGGCTGGACCAGTGACCTTGGACTTACCAGGTGACCCAGAAGGCAGTAAGAGTAGTGTGAACAATCAGAGAGAGCAGCACTTTACCTGATGACGTAATCAGCAGAAAAACATGATTTCACAGATGACAAAGATAATAACACAGAGTGCAATCTGTCTTGATGGAACAGAACGTCATAACACAGGGGTCAGAGGTCAGTGAGCATCATAATACCAACCTCCACTCGCTCCAGATGGACAGCTCAACCACAGGTGGTGTGAGACTCTCAGTAAGCTTACCACTGGGAGGAGATGGTTCACATGCACCTCACTTTCCCCCTGCGATATGTCATGTCACAAAGCAGTTCCAGAATCACCTTATCACACTCTAATAGGTGTGGAAGCAATACAAAACACAATTGCCTCATTACATCCTGAATGTGATAGCTGTGTATGGAATCTGTAACTGGGCTGTGATGTGTTTGTGTGTGAGTGTGTGTGTTTGTGTATGTGTGTGTGTCTCTCTCTTTCTCTCTCTGATGAGTTTGGGTGCTTGCATCACATTGGATGGGAGTGAGATTTCGCGCACCCCCCCACAGCTTTGAGGTTGATGGAAAATCATTATAGATCTTGGCAAGTGGCCGGCGGGTGGTTGCCTAGGAAACCTGGCTGTCTGTCGGTTGGTCCCTTCTTCCCATTGGTCTTGGTGGCCGGATGTATGTGAAATGCCCAGATTTTAAGACCTTCACTCAGAGTAATGTGTGCTTTGATGGGGGCAGGGGGTCTTGCATGAATGAATGAGATGAAATAAAAGCCGTTAGAAACATAGGATCCATGATGCACGCTGCTCTGTGTGATGTTTACCAGCACTGTGGAGACTTTATTGTAGAAAACAACCACCTTCCACTGGCAGCCAGTGTGTTATTATCATGCAGGTGATTGCAGATGACATGGTTTATCATTGTTGTCTGCCTTGTTTTAGTGGGATTGACTGAGCCCCATCCACAGTGAGTGGCCCCAATGCTGAATGGGGGCAGGGCATTATGTGAGGCACAGGGAGGGCGGACAGTCGGTGGAGGGGGGAGGTTGATAATGTCCACTCTTATGTTGTTATGCTGTAAACCATAACCACAGCCCCTACAGCATTCCAACAGCCCTCTCCATCCCTACCCCTGCCGTCCCCATCCACCGTTCCATCATTACAGCCTCATCAACACCATGCCAATCTCTGTGTGACAGAGAGAGAGCAGTGACCTCTGGGACAGGCCGGTGACTGCAGGGGGCATGCTCCTTGTGATTATCCCTGTTCTCCACTGATGCCTGGGGGTATAGGGTGCTGTAATCACTGCCCCCACCCCCTTCTCCACCTCCCACAGTCAGCTCAGGGTCAGTTATCATAACAGTACTAATGGGACAGCCTGGAAGAACACATCATTAATAGTAGTGGGCTCTGGGCTGGGGGATGAGAATAGAGCTTTCACTGCTTTGAGGTTAGCTCTTTAAGAGGGTCCAGAGTTGTGTCCTGCAATGTAAAGGACATGTGGAGGGTAGGGGTGTGTAGGTGTATAACAGTGTGTAGGTATGTGTAGGTATATGTAGGTATACATCATCCCAAGATGGCATAGCAGTTCAGACGTATTTTTGTCCTCGTCCTGTCGTGTATATAAATATATAGATATATTTACAACTTTTTTTTCACATACATTTTTAATTTTCCAAAAACTCATCTTCAGAACACTCTCCTGCAATCCGCTTCACCAATTTATATTTATATAAAAAAGTATTATTTACCTCAGATCTGTAATCCTCCGAGAGGCTAGCCAGAAATTAGCCGGAAGCTAGTTAGCTAGTTAGTTAGTTAGCTAGTTAGCTTATTTACTGGCTAATCGTTAGTACTCAGCTAACCACGGTTTGTGGTCATCGGCTGTCCTTTGGCTTGAGAATCTATCGCCAGTTTTGTACGGCGCGGTGCAGCGCGGCTCGGAACGGAACATACCGGATTTCGGCCGCTGGCTCTGGACATCCATACCTGGATCTCACAGCTAGCTAGCTGCTATCCGTGTGACTATCGGCTTTCGTCGATTCCGGAGCTAACATCAATTGTTCCGGAGCTAGCCAGCTGAAGAGTTCCATCAATCACTCCTGGGCTGCAGTCACCTATCCGGACCCGTTTTGCTGCCTACGCGGAGCCCCACCGGTCCTTCACAGTTGGACAGCCGACGTTGTCTACCCGAGGGAATTGTCCGGCTGGCTCCTCCGGCGCAACGTTGCCTGGGCGCCCATCTGCGGCCTGCTAGCCGTTGGCTATCTTATCGGCTGCTATCTGAATAGACAATCGGACAATTTTTATTTTATTTTATTTTTATTTATTTATTTTTCTTCATGGGCCTCTATAACTATATCTATTGTTTTTATTTTTGTTGTTGTTGTGTGATTTGGATTGATCCCCTCTACCACACGGAAACCCACTGATCTACTGACGGAGCGCAAGAGTTGGCTAATAACAGACCTCCATTCTATGCTAGCTTGCTCCTATGCTAGCTTGCTACCGATTTAGCTGTCTAAATCGCTGTGACCCCCAACCAACCTCTCCACTCACTGGACCCTTTTGATCACTCGACTGAGCATGCCTCTCCTTAATGTCAATATGCCTTGTCCATTGCTGTTCTGGTTAGTGTTTATTGGCTTATTTCACTGTAGAGCCTCTAGTCCTGCTCATCATACCTTATCCAACCTATTAGTTCCACCACCCACACATGCAATGACATCTCCTGGTTTCAATGATGTTTCTAGAGACAATATCTCTCTCTTCATCACTCAATACCTAGGTTTACCTCCACTGTATTCACATCCTACCTTACCTTTGTCTGTACATTATACCTTGATGCTATTTTATTGCCCCCAGAAACATCCTTTTACTCTCTGTTCCAGACGTTCTAAACGACCAATTCTTATTGCTTTTAGCCGCACCATTATTCTACTCCAACTCTGTTCCTCTGGCGATGTAGAGGTGAATCCAGGCCCTGCAGTGCCTAGCTCCACTCCTATTCCCCAGGCGCTCTCTTTTGACGACTTCTGTAACCGTAATAGCCTTCGTTTCATGCATGTTAACATTAGAAGCCTCCTCCCTAAGTTTGTTCTATTCACTGCTTTAGCACACTCTGCCAACCCAGATGTTCTAGCTGTGTCTGAATCCTGGCTTAGGAAGACCACCAAAAATTCAGACATTTTAATTCCAAACTACAACATTTTCAGACAAGATAGAACTGCCAAAGGGGGCGGTGTTGCAATCTACTGCAAAGATAGCCTGCAGAGTTCTGTCCTACTATCCAGGTCTGTACCCAAACAATTTGAACTTTTAAAAATCCACCTCTCTAAAAACAAGTCTCTCACCGTTGCCGCCTGCTATAGACCACCCTCTGCCCCCAGCTGTGCTCTGGACACCATATGTGAACTGATTGCCCCCCATCTATCTTCAGAGCTTGTGCTGCTAGGCGACCTAAACTGGAACATGCTTAACACCCCAGCCATCCTACAATCTAAACTTGATGCCCTCAACCTCACACAAATTATCAATGAACCTACCAGGCCTTAAACACGGGCACCTTAAACACAGGCACCCTCATAGATATCATCCTAACCAACTTGCCCTCTAAATACACCTCTGCTGTTTTCAACCAAGATCTCAGCGATCACTGCCTCATTGCCTGCATCCGTAATGGGTCAGCGGTCAAACGACCTCCACTCATCACTGTAAAACGCTCCCTGAAACACTTCAGCGAGCAGGCCTTTCTAATCGACCTGGCCGGGGTATCCTGGAAGGATATTGATCTCATCCCGTCAGTAGAGGATGCCTGGATATTTTTTTAAAATGCCTTCCTAACCATCTTAAATAAACATGCCCCATTCAAGACATTTAGAACCAGGAACAGATATAGCCCTTGGTTCTCCCCAGACCTGACTGCCCTTAACCAACACAAAAACATCCTATGGCGTTCTGCATTAGCATCGAACAGCCCCCGTGATATGCAGCTGTTCAGGGAAGCTAGAAACCATAATACACAGGCAGTTAGAAAAGCCAAGGCTAGCTTTTTCAAGCAGAAATTTGCTTCCTGCAACACTAACTCAAAAAAGTTCTGGGACACTGTAAAGTCCATGGAGAATAAGAACACCTCCTCCCAGCTGCCCACTACACTGAAGATAGGAAACACTGTCACCACTGATAAATCCACCATAATTGAGAATTTCAATAAGCATTTTTCTACGGCTGGCCATGCTTTCCACCTGGCTACTCCTACCCCGGTCAACAGCACTGCACCCCCCACAACAACTCGCCCAAGCCTTCCCCATTTCTCCTTCTCCCAAATCTGCTCAGCTGATGTTCTGAATGAGCTGCAAAATCTGGACCCCTACAAATCAGCCAGGCTAGACAATCTGGACCCTTTCTTTCTAAAATTATCTGCCAAAATTGTTGCCACCCCTATTACTAGCCTGTTCAACCTCTCTTTCGTGTCGTCTGAGATTCCCAAAGATTGGAAAGCAGCTGCGGTCATCCCCCTCTTCAAAGGGGGACACACTCTTGACCCAAACTGCTACAGACCTATATCTATCCTACCATGCCTTTCTAAGGTCTTCGAAAGCCAAGTCAACAAACAGATTACCGACCATTTCCAATCTCACCATACCTTCTCTGCTATGCAATCTGGTTTCAGAGCTGGTCATGAGTGCACATCAGCCACGCTCAAGGTCCTAAATGATATCTTAACCGCCATCGATAAGAAACATTACTGTGCAGCCGTATTCATTGATCTGGCCAAGGCTTTCGACTCTGTCAATCACCACATCCTCATCGGCAGACTCGACAGCCTTGGTTTCTCAAATGATTGCCTCGCCTGGTTCACCAACTACTTCTCTGATAGAGTTCAGTGTGTCAAATCGGAGGGTCTGCTGTCCGGATCTCTGGCAGTCTCTATGGGGGTGCCACAGGGTTCAATTCTTGGACCGACTCTCTTCTCTGTATACATCAATGAGGTCGCTCTTGCTGCTGGTGAGTCTCTGATCCACCTCTACGCAGACGACACCATTCTGTATACTTCTGGCCCTTTTTTGGACACTGTGTTAACAACCCTCCAGGCAAGCTTCAATGCCATACAACTCTCCTTCCGTGGCCTCCAATTGCTCTTAAATACAAGTAAAACTAAATGCATGCTCTTCAACCGATCGCTACCTGTACCTACCCGCCTGTCCAACATTACTACTCTGGACGGCTCTGACTTAGAATACGTGGACAACTACAAATACTTAGGTGTCTGGTTAGACTGTAAACTCTCCTTCCAGACCCATATCAAACATATCCAATCCAAAGTTAAATCTAGAATTGGCTTCCTATTTCGCAACAAAGCATCCTTCACTCATGCTGCCAAACATACCCTTGTAAAACTGACCATCCTACCTATCCTCGACTTTGGCGATGTCATTTACAAAATAGCCTCCAATACCCTACTCAACAAATTGGATGCAGTCTATCACAGTGCAATCCGTTTTGTCACCAAAGCCCCATATACTACCCACCATTGCGACCTGTACGCTCTCGTTGGCTGGCCCTCGCTTCGTACTCGTCGCCAAACCCACTGGCTCCATGTCATCTACAAGACCCTGCTAGGTAAAGTCCCCCCTTATCTCAGCTCGCTGGTCACCATTGCATCTCCCACCTGTAGCACACGCTCCAGCAGGTATATCTCTCTGGTCACCCCCAAAACCAATTATTTCTTTGGCCGCCTCTCCTTCCAGTTCTCTGCTGCCAATGACTGGAACGAACTACAAAAATCTCTGAAACTGGAAACACTTATCTCCCTCACTAGCTTTAAGCACCAACTGTCAGAGCAGCTCACAGATTACTGCACCTGTACATAGGCCACCTATAATTTAGCCCAAACAACTACCTCTTTCCCTACTGTATTTTATTTATTTATTTATTTTGCTCCTTTGCACCCCATTATTTTTATTTCTACTTTGCACATTCTCCCATTGCAAATCTACCATTCCAGTGTTTTACTTGCTATATTGTATTTACTTTGCCACCATGGCCTTTTTACCTTTACCTCCCTTATCTCACCTCATTTGCTCACATCGTATATAGACTTGTTTATACTGTATTATTGACTGTATGTTTGTTTTACTCCATGTGTAACTCTGTGTCGTTGTATGTGTCGAACTGCTTTGCTTTATCTTGGCCAGGTCGCAATTGTAAATGAGAACTTGTTCTCAACTTGCCTACCTGGTTAAATAAAGGTGAAATAAATAAATAAATATACTGTATATATATATATACATATATAACTGACACAAATATATACAGTGCCAGTCAAACGTTTAGTCACACCTACTCATTCCAGGGTTTTTCTTGGTATGTTTCTCTATTTTCAAAACTATGAAATAACACATATGGAATCATGTAGTAACCAAAAAAGATTTTCGATTTTTCAAAGTAGCCACCCTTTGCCTTGTTGACAGCTTTGCACACTTTGGCATTCTCTCAACCAGCTTCATGAGGTAGTCACCTGGAATGCATTTCAATTAACAGGTGTGCCTTGTTAAAAGTTAAATTGTGGAATTTATTTCCTTCTAAATGCGTTTGAGCCAATAATTTGTGTTGTGACAAGGTAGGGGTGGTATACAGAAGATAGCCCTATTTTGTAAAATACCAAGTCCATGTTATGGCAAGAACAGCTCAAATAAGCAAAAGAGAAATGACAGTCCATCACTACTTTAAGACATGAAGCTCAGTCAACAGGGAAAATGTAAATTTCTTCAAGTGCAGTCGCAAAAACCATCAAGGGCTATGATGAAACTCTCTCTTGAGGATCGCCACAGGAAAGGAAGCCCCAGAGTTACCTATGCTGCAGATAATAAGTTCATTAGAGTTAACTGCACCTCAGATTGCAGCCCAAATAAATGCCTCACAGAGTTCAAGTAACAGACACATCCCAACATCAACTGTTCAGTTAATCAGGCCTTCGTGGTCGAATTGCTGCAAAGAAACCACTACTAAAGGACACCAATAATAAGAAGAGACTTGCTTGGGCCAAGAAACACGAGCAATGAACATTAGACCGGTGGAAATCTGTCCTTTGGTCTGATGAGTACAAATGTGAGATTTTTGATTCCAACCGCCGTGTCTTTGTGAGACGCAGAGTAGGTGAATGGAAGATTTCTGGATGTGTGGTTCCCACCGTGATGCATGGAGGTGGTGGTGTGGGGGTGCTTTGCTTGTGACACTGTTGGTGATTTATTTAGAATTCAAGGCACACTTAACCACCATAGCTACCACAGCATTCTGCAGCGATACACCATCCCATCTGGTTTGCACTTAGTGAGACTATTTTTGTTTTTTAACAGAACAATGACCCAACACACCTCCAGGCTGTGTAAGGGCTATTTGACCAAGAAGGAGAGTGATGTAGTGCTACATCAGGTGACCTGGCCTCCACAATCCCCCGACCTCAACCCAATTGAGATGGTTTGGGATGAGTTGGACTGCAGAGTGAAGGAAAAGCAGCCAACAAGTGCTCAGCATATGTGGGAACTCCTTCAAGACTGTTGAAAAAGCATTCATAATGAAGCTGGTTGAGAGAATGCCAAGAGTGTCTAAAGCTAAAGTCTAAAGTCATCAAGGTGGCTACTTTGAAGAATCTCAAATATATTTTGATTTGTTTAACACTTTTTTGCTTACTACATGATTCCAAGTGTGTTATTTCATAGTTTTTATGTCTACAATGTAGAAAATAGTAAAAATAAAGAAAAACCCTTGAATGAGTAGGTGTGTCCAAACTTTTTTTTACTGGTACTGTATAGGTATATAAAAAAGGAACTCATTCCCGACTTTCAACTTACTCTTGAAAGTTTTGATAGTAGAGCGCACAAGGTATAGGGCTTTTCTCAATGCTGTAGAATGTAGAGAAAAATGGGCAGTTCAAGAGGGTGCCACGAAGTTGATGTCAAAACGTTGTTTCCTGTGCCTTATGTCATTATAAATTACATAGAATAAATCATTAGATTGTTTTCTACAATATTATAACCTTAATATATGTGTACTTGACAGTGTTGATAAAATAAGAATGTTAATTTGCTGTGACTGTTGCTAGTTTAGACTGTGCTGCTCTTGGATGTATCTCTTCCATATTTGGCGTTGTGAGGTGGTACAACTTTGAGGCGTTTCCACTGGTTGGACCAATCAAAATCAACTTGATACCATCGTCATTTTCACCTCCAGATCCTTGGCTTTCATTGCCTACAACCGCGATGAATCTACGTTGAGAAGTCTGTTTCTATGGCGATCTAAAGGGAAAGACTGGAACAGGTTATCTTCGCATAGAGTAGATATTGAAATGGAGTATTTTAGCTTTGTAAATTAATATATATTTAGTCCCTATTTAGTTTTGTATTCAGCGAATTTCATTTACAAAAAAAAATTGCTCACGAACCTGCAGCCACTAGTTAGCTTGTCAGTTGATGTTCGAAAGTAACGCAGTTCTGCTGCGGAGCAGCGCCACAGAGTTCTATTGAGCAGTGACCACTTTTTGATCATGCCTGTGATGACATTCCATTCACTCCAAACATACTAGATTCTGAGAGTAAATCGTTGATTACTTTTTAACCTGTCTACGATACTGGTTCCCAATTGGGGATCAACCCTCCCACGTTCAGCTGAAACGGTGGCGCATGGAACGCAAAAATATTCTTAAAAATATTTAACCTCCACACATTAACAAGTCCAATAGCTCAAATGAAAGATAAACACCTTGTTCATCTAGCCAGCAAGTCAGATTTCTAAAATGTTTTACGGCGAAAACATAGCACATATATATGTAAAACCACCACCAGACACAGCTCATTTCAATAGCCAAAACATGCAATCAACAAACGCAGGATTAAAAAATAAATCGCTCACTAACCTTTTGAAAATCTTCATCAGATGACAGTAATATGACATATTACACAGTACATATTTTTTTTTTTCAATAATATGCCATTTATATCCATAAATGTCCATTTACAGTGAGTTCACCTTCAGAAATTACTCAAAAATGCCCGCAGGAAATCTATGTAGCGCGGCAAGATAACGTAAATAGACATCATAAACTTTGACTAAATATACATGTTCTACATATAGTTAGAAAGATACACTGCTTCTTTATGCAACCGCTGTGTTAGATTTATTTTTAACGTTACAGAAATCGCACACTATTCCATATGCTGAGACAGCGCTCAGTTCCAAGCTACATTTCCACGTAATGTTGGAGTCAACAGAAACACAGATTTAAGCATAAATATTCCCTTACCTTCGATGGTCTTCGTTCAGAATGTTCTGGAAGGCTTCATACTTACCCAATACATCGTTTGGTTTCAAGTCTTGCGTCTTTGTATTAGCTACTGCTAATAACATCAGCTGAAATGCACCCAAAACGTCCTCTGGTCCGGATAAGTTGCGCATCAAAACTTCAAAATTACACATTATATGTCGACTAAACAGGTCAAACTAAGTGCAGAAGCAAGCTTTATGATGTTTTAGACATGCAAAACAAACTTCAATTCAATCGGCCATCGTCTGCCCTTCTCTTGAGTGCTGGAAACAAAGGAATGGCTGGGACCAATTCGCAGCCTATTCTCTCGTGGCACGCACTAATTTCACTCCCATAGGGTCAATTCTCGCGGGATTTGAACGATTTGAAGCTCTAATGAAAGAGGACATCTAGCGGAAGAGATAGAAAGTGTCATAACTCGAATCATAGCTCGTTGGGAAGGGTGGGGGCCATGACGTCAAAGTTGCTCCAACTTTCATGGCCACAAAAACTATTATTTGCATATATTAGCAATTTTTGACAGATTTTTTTTCCAGTTTACTAGGGGTACCCAATCTCTCCAAAGGGGGCGTATGTCTGCCATATCCTTAACAGGTTTTAAGCATATATTGTAGAGACATGGGGTTTAAACTATTGTTTTCCTGATTGAATTTTCATTAAACCTCGTTTGAATGAATCATTTTCTGTTTGATCAGCCGACAAGGTGAAATTTCTAAATCGAGTAGTGCATCATCAGTTTTCCTCTTGTCCTGTCAGTCATTTCATACCTTACAGAGCTATTTATGACTTGTCAGAAATGTCCAGATCAACTAGCCTATGTCAGTTAACGTTGTTTATCTAGGTTTTTTAGCCCATAGATTTTGTTGTAATGTTTGAGTCACACGAATACACATTAGACATGGCAAAATGTATATTATTGCAAGAAAATGAGCTTTAAACCTGCTAAATGTTCTCTCCACCAACAAGAGGGGTGTGAACAGTTTATGTCATGATCAGTGCTTGTGCCCATAGAAATCGGCGTGGCTTGCGAGCGTGTAGTGTGGATGTTCCCCAATGCTGTAAGGGGGGCCTGAGTAAAAAAGTTTGGGAACCCCAGTATTAAAGCTTAATTTCCAATAGCTGTGCCTTTGTCTTGGACAGTCCCATTCCCCATCACATAGACATGCAGTCTCAGTAAAAAGTAGAAGCCTCGCTGGACAAAGGGTTGAGGGAGCTGTTCAGGGCTGTAGTTTACGTAGACAGCAGCACTAATGTTCTTGCCGTATTCTCAAGAGGCACTAGAGAAGGATGGAGGACAGCGAGAGGAGTTCGAGTGAGAGCACACACCTCTCACCCCCATTCATAAAACATCAGCAGAGAAGGACTTCTGAAGGTCAGAACAGAACTGCTCATGCTGTCATCAGACTAAAGGTTCACTGTGATGGTAGAATTCATCTTCTATGTGCTTATTAACGTTAACCTCCTCAATCTCCTGGTGATGTCATGCTCCATTTTACAGCCTCACTGAATGCTCTCTCAGATCCAGACTCTTGTGTGTGTGAATTTGAGATGGAAACCATGTTTATTTTTTAAGGCCAACATAATGCCCTGAGAAACGGTTAAAAGTGTACCGAATTTGTGTCGTCTGAGCTCATCTCTGAATTGGGATTAAAGTGCTCATTCTGGTCAATTTAGATTGGGGCGTAAGCTCTCTATATCCATGAGATCAAAGCAACTCCAGCCTGGATTTTCCGCAGCCAGGTATAGGAGTGTGTAGGAGTAGGAGTGTGTATGGGTGTGTAGGTGTGTAAGAGTGTGTACAGGCTGCAGCGTACATAAACGCTCCGGACTGGAATGTGGCCGGGGGGGATCAGTCAGACAGGAGAAAGGGCTTTGGGGTCAATGACATTCTGACCGAGGGATCTAGGAGGGCTTATTGGGTTTTGTCTTCTGAAAAACATAGTTTGACTTTTCTGTTCAGTTGGTGGACGGCAAATAAAATACATGGTTGTGATATCAGATACTTGTGTTGTGGAAGGCTTATGATTGATCACGATGTGTACTGTTCAGAACATTAGGGTTGTTATGCTGTGTGTGTGTGTGTGTGTGTGTGTGTGTGTGTGTGTGTGTGTGTGTGTGTGTGCGTGTGTTCGTCCGTGCGTGCGTGTGTTCGTCCGTGTGCGCGTGGCTGTCAGAGTGCAGTACATTCTTTCATGTCTCTGTGTGGCACAACCTGTGATGAGTTGCTTGGAAAGTTTAGACCCCTCTTTCATCCCATTTCAGTAGCCATTTTGTCTCGGTGTGCATATGTATGTGTTCTACACGCCAGAGTTGTTGGCTCAGTTGATAGTCATGAGTGTAGCCAGTGTGTCTGTTGGTGGCTATATGTAAATGCTGTGCTTTGTTTTGTGTGGTTAAAGGTGGTTGTCGTATATCTCTGGATGGTAAGCTATACACTGTAGGGACCATGTCGTGCAGCCAGATGTGGGAGAGAGAGAAGAGAGAGGCTATTCTCTCCTGATGATAGGCAACACTAAACAACAGGAGTCTGATTGGAAGCCATCTCAATACAGAAGCCTTTCATGGTAGGATGCAGGAATCGATGGC
Source organism: Oncorhynchus mykiss (assembly GCF_013265735.2). Classification (NCBI taxonomy): domain Eukaryota; kingdom Metazoa; phylum Chordata; class Actinopteri; order Salmoniformes; family Salmonidae; genus Oncorhynchus; species Oncorhynchus mykiss. The sequence continues at coordinate 23,549,086 of NC_048590.1, forward strand.
CCTGATACTGTGTAGCTATTGAGAGCAGATGTGGGTATTTCATGGATCATTTGCTCCTTTCAGAGAATACGTTGGTTTGTGTTGATAACAGTCAGTTGAGAATGAGATTAATTGATTAGCTCATTTGGGTGTCCCGTTTTGAACACAAAGCCCACGGTGTGTATAAATTGCAGCAGGGCAGAAGTAAAAGAATGGGAGCTTTTCCAGACTGGTGAGTTGAGCTGAATAGGTGGCCAGGCCTCAGTGACTACCGTGGTAAAGTGTCTTAATCCTTTTCCCAGTGCAGCAGAGAGAGAGAAATCCCTGTGTGATTGACACAAAGCTATCACAGGCAGCCCTCTCCATATCACCTCTCAGACAGAGACTACCATAGCTACAGCCTCTGCTCCAGCCAGCCTCAGCCCAGGGTTTAGCAGCTCCACTAGCCCCTAAAGCCTACCTGACTATCCTTCTCCAGGGGACCAGAGTTGTTTCACTCTCAGACATCTAACTTCCTGAAGTTTCCCCTTATGACCAGCTGTCAGAGTAGAGACAAGGCTGAGTGGATTCTCTACTCTACCACTGATATCTCACCAGTTAAGAGTGTTAGCTAATGAATGTTCCCTTCGTCCCCTGGAAGAGGGCTGGTGCAGGGCTTAACGCAGCCAGCCTGTCCTTCCTCTCCTCCACCATCTGAGATGTAAGATTGAAACTTGGAGATAAGAGGGAGTCCCCTGGGTGTCATGACAACTAAGCTATATGGAAAGAAAAGTGAAACTTAACTGTGTTGCCGCGGTAATAGCCATCCATTCATGTGCTCCCTGGTTCTTTATGTGGTATCAGAGGTTGATTGGGGCTGTTTGGAGATCAGGTGTGTGAGACGGTTACAGTGTTGCTCTGGACCAGAGGTGTCTGTGCTAAAGACAGGAGCAGAAGAGGGGAGCTGATCTCTGTGTGTCTGCTGTCTGGCACAGACCTGGGCTGCTTTTACTGCTGAACAGATTTACTACCAGACTGCATTTACAGGGATACAGCCCTTATCTCCATCTCTCGCTCCCTCCTTCACTCCTTCTTGCTCTCTCTCTCTCTCTCTCTCTCTCTCATGCTCTCTCTCTCTCTCTTCCTCTGTTGCAACAGAATGCGTGATCTATAATTAATGAGAGCAAATAGATAGTGAAGCGTTCACATCTCGCTAGACATCTGCCTTTGAAATGATCATCACTCTCCAAGCTTCCGAAAGAAACATATTTATGTCACTTGCAGAATATGTTTAATGATTCCATCAAATTATCACTTCAGAATTAAAATGACTGAGTATGTAAAATCATCTTGCCTCGATTTTGTCACTGTTCAAAACAAAGAAATCTTACCGTGTAGGCATAAACATGCATAATTATGTTGGCAGTAGGCATGGTACAGTGATAACGTGTACATTCTGGCAGACGATAGGTATTGGCTCCTGCACGCTGTATCTACAACTCCATGCTCATTTCAGGTGTTCTACTTTCTCCTCGTTGCTAATCTGCAGTCAGGAAGTCACTCAGCACTTTTTGATTGGACAAGATAAACAATCCTCCTGATCTGAAACAGTAATGACCTGCCAGTCTCACTGATCTTCAGCCCTCATCTAAAATGGGTCAAATATGAATAACACTGTGCAAATGTAACATCTCCCTAATGTTCTTCCTGTACATCCATTGGGGCTCTGTAAGATAGTAGGCTAGATCCCAGGCAGTTTTATCAACGTGCGCACAGCCCTCGGTAGTCTGACGGAATCAGGAGCAAAATGGTGGTATTTATGTACAGGTGCAGAAAGTGAGCTGGAACTAAGGAATATGGACAATGGCCATTCCATAATACATGTCACAAATACTAGGACATCATATCACATAAACATTCAAAGAATAGCGATATTAGGAAAATACCCTTCTACATAGAAAACCCAAATGATAGAGCATGCAGATGTGACCCAAGGTCACTCTCCAAAGCAGTTCAGGCCAGCGATACAAAGTAACTTTCAACTCTAATAATAAACCATGGCAAATGTTTGACCCGCGTGTGATTCTTATGTAACGGCTGCGATGTATGTTAGAAGGGTTTTAGCAACAGGAAAATGTCTGAAACAGTTCGCGACATAAACAAGCGGCATTTGCAGTCTGTGTTGGCCGTGAAATGAGTGGCCAGCATTGGAGTAGGCGCTCTCCAATGCGCAACTTCACTCACTGTCTGCTTCAGTGTGTTTTCAGTCATTCTTCTCTTTTTGAGTATCAGCCAAAGACTTAAAACAAGTTAAGATGGCTACAACAATGGAGGGGATTGGTTTGCCCTTGGTAGTGAAAGGCTGCCTCTAGGTCTGATGGCTTTCCAGCTGAACTTAGGGATTCAGAGAGAGGCTAGCGTGTAAGAGAGAGGGGATGGAGAGAGAGAGAAGCTAGGTGGGTGGGGGAGTGTTGTTGGTTAATGTTGGGTGAAGGAGAGAGAATGTAGAGAAACAGAATGCTGGAGGCTAATAGTACACCAGATATGAAGTTTCAAAAAATGTACTGTGATACTGTGATGTGTCAACTCACACCAAGGAGATATGATCACAATCCAAGATCACATCACAGTGAACCTATACGGCACCCATGTCTGTCTTTCCCCTTTCTCTCACATGCGGGGACTGTTCATGACCATGTTGGTTATCCTAACTGTTGTACTGTGTTCTCTTCCCTTCCACTGACCTATAGTGTTGTTCTCTTTCAGGTGCTGCTGTCTGGACTGATAGGAGTGGTGTCATGGAAGAGGCCTCTCTCTCTGGTGGTGAGTGATGGTCTAACTCTAACTTCCTGATCTGACCTAACCTTCTCAGGGTGTCACGCCCTGACCTTAGTATTCTTTGTTTTCTTTATTATTTTGGTTAGGTCAGGATGTGACATGGGTGATATATGTGTTTTTGTACTGTCTAGGGGTTTTGTATGTTTATGTGGTTGTTTACTATCTAGGTGTTTTGTATGTCTATGGTTGCCTAGATTGGTTCTCAATCAGAGGCAGCTGTTTATCGTTGTCTCTGATTGGGAACCATATTTAGGCAGCCATATTCCTTGGGTATTTTGTGGGTTATTGTCTATGTATTAGTTGCTTGTGTTATATAGCGGCACATTCGGTTTATTGTTTTGTACGTTTGTTTAGTGTTTCTTCATTAAAGAAGTATGTATTCATCTTACGCTGGGCCTTGGTCTCCTCCATACATCGAATGTGACACAGGGGGGATATTTGCCTCTCTCCAAGCCCTCTCCAGGGCAGCTGGTTTTCAGTGGTGTAAAAAACTTTAAAGTACTACTTAAGTAGTTTTTTGGGGTATCTGTACTTTACTTCACTATTTATATTTTTGTCGACTTTTACTTTTACTCCACTACATTCCTAAAGAAAATAATGTACTTTTTACTCCATACATTTTCCGTGACACCCAAAAGTACTCGTTACATTATGAATGCTTCGCAGGACAGTAAAATGGTCTAATTCACACACTTAAAGAGAAAATCCCTGGTCATCCCTACTGCATCTGATCTGGCGGACTCACTAAACACAAATGCTTTATTTGTAAATTATATCTGAGTGGTGGAGTGTGCCCCTGGCTATCTGTAAATTAAAAAAATGTCTGGTTTGCTTAATATAAGGAGTTTGAAATGATTTATACTTTTACTTTTTATGCTGAAGTATATTTTAGCAATTACATTTACTTTTGATACTTAAGTATATTTAAAACCAAATACTTTTTAAAAACTTTTACTCAAGTATGATTTTACTGGGTGACTTTCACTTTAGTCATTTTCTACTAAGTAATATTTACTTTTACTCAAGTATGACAATTGGGTACTTTTTCCACCACTGCTGGTTTTGGCACCCAGGGTAACAGCATGCGAGGGTGTGACCCTCTACTGTGAGAAGGCCTGGATTTGTGCTAGCTGGGATAAAATACTGTTAAAATAGATCACAACTCCAATGCCTTTGAGAAAGGAGACTCTCATCTCAACCACTGACCTGGAAATGGTCAGACTACACTGAACGTTTCTATCGCTTTTAGTTCTGTAATAGGGACAATCTTTCCACTGTGTCGTCAGTACAGTCGCCCACAGTGTCAGGAATGGGCTGGAATGGTTCAGCAGCACAGAAATGACAGGTATGTTTGTCCTGCAGGCATCTTTACAATGAGTTTTTCTTCCTCCTAAGTAGTTGTTTTTCTCCACGCGTAATGCCAGAGGGTTGTATCATAAACACTACACTGTCTTCAGAAACAGCTATGTTGTAGGTCCTTATAGCAATGATCAAAGGGCCAGTGTCACTCCTACTCAGTCCTCACTATCATCACCATTCTCCTCAGGACATCAGAGAGCAGAGAACGTCTCCCTCTCTCTGTCATGCTCCTCATGTGTATAATTCTCTAATTTGACATTTTTGCTATGTTAGACACAATCGTCATACAATGTTTTCTCAGAGTTGCTCAGCTGTGTAATGAATTTCTCTTTCCAGAAGGCTTATGACAGAAATCACTACCAGAGTCTCTGAGATGAGCCTGAGAGGGGGATCTAATAGCCTGTCATGTTAGACTACAGTCAAACCCGTGTTCAGAGCCTCTGCTCATTGTGGATTTACAGTAGCTCCAAGTCTGGTGGGCAGCCTGTGAATGGGATGTAAAATGTATGCATTCAGTCTGCAATGTGCTGCCAAGCATTGATTTCATACATAATAGCAGCATGGCTTGAGAAAGCTTCCTGAATTTCTGATGTGTCTCTTTCCTTGGTCTGAGTGTGGACGTGTAGGGATCCATTCAGTCAGTGGGCTGTATGTTGGTGGTAGTGGTGCCTGCAGTGTGCTTTAAATAGTCTTAGTGGTGTGGTGTCTGCAGTGTGCTTTAAATAGTCTTAGTGGTGTGGTGCCTGCAGTGTGCTTTAAATAGTCTTAGTGGTGTGTGGTGCCTGCAGTGTGCTTTAAATAGTCTTAGTGGTGTGTGGTGCCTACAGTGTGCTTTAAATAGTCTTAGTGGTGTGTGGTGTCTGCAGTGTGCTTTAAATAGTCTTAGTGGTGTGGTGTCTGCAGTGTGCTTTAAATAGTCTTAGTGGTGTGGTGTCTGCAGTGTGCTTTAAACAGTCTTAGTGGTGTGTGGTGCCTACAGTGTGCTTTAAACAGTCTTAGTGGTGTGGTGTCTGCAGTGTGCTTTAAACAGTCTTAGTGGTGTGGTGCCTGCAGTGTGCTTTAAATAGTCTTAGTGGTGTGATGTCTACAGTGTGCTTTAAATAGTCTTAGTGGTGTGTGGTGTCTACAGTGTGCTTTAAATAGTCTTAGTGGTGTGGTGTCTGCAGTGTGCTTTAAACAGTCTTAGTGGTGTGGTGTCTGCAGTGTGCTTTAAACAGTCTTAGTGGCATGGTGTCTGCAGTGTGCTTTAAATAGTCTTAGTGGTGTGTGGTGTCTACAGTGTGCTTTAAACAGTCTTAGTGGTGTGTGGTGCCTACAGTGTGCTTTAAACAGTCTTAGTGGTGTGGTGTCTGCAGTGTGCTTTAAATAGTCTTAGTGGTGTGTGGTGTCTGCAGTGTGCTTTAAACAGTCTTAGTGGTGTGTGGTGCCTGCAGTGTGCTTTAAACAGTCTTAGTGGTGTGGTGTCTGCAGTGTGCTTTAAATAGTCTTAGTGGTGTGGTGTCTGCAGTGTGCTTTAAACAGTCTTAGTGGTGTGGTGTCTGCAGTGTGCTTTAAATAGTCTTAGTGGTGTGGTGTCTGCAGTGTGCTTTAAACAGTCTTAGTGGTGTGGTGCCTGCAGTGTGCTTTAAATAGTATTAGTGGTGTGTGGTGCCTGCAGTGTGCTTTAAATAGTCTTAGTGGTGTGTGGTGCCTATAGTGTGCTTTAAATAGTCTTAGTGGTGTGTGGTGTCTGCAGTGTGCTTTAAATAGTCTTAGTGGTGTGGTGTCTGCAGTGTGCTTTAAATAGTCTTAGTGGTGTGGTGTCTGCAGTGTGCTTTAAACAGTCTTAGTGGTGTGGTGTCTGCAGTGTGCTTTAAACAGTCTTAGTGGTGTGGTGCCTGCAGTGTGCTTTAAATAGTCTTAGTGGTGTGGTGTCTACAGTGTGCTTTAAATAGTCTTAGTGGTGTGTGGTGTCTACAGTGTGCTTTAAATAGTCTTAGTGGTGTGGTGTCTGCAGTGTGCTTGAAACAGTCTTAGTGGTGTGGTGTCTGCAGTGTGCTTTAAACAGTCTTAGTGGCGTGGTGTCTGCAGTGTGCTTTAAACAGTCTTAGTGGCGTGGTGTCTGCAGTGTGCTTTAAATAGTCTTAGTGGTGTGTGGTGTCTACAGTGTGCTTTAAACAGTCTTAGTGGTGTGTGGTGCCTACAGTGTGCTTTAAACAGTCTTAGTGGTGTGGTGTCTGCAGTGTGCTTTAAATAGTCTTAGTGGTGTGTGGTGTCTGCAGTGTGCTTTAAACAGTCTTAGTGGTGTGTGGTGCCTGCAGTGTGCTTTAAACAGTCTTAGTGGTGTGGTGTCTGCAGTGTGCTTTAAATAGTCTTAGTGGTGTGGTGTCTGCAGTGTGCTTTAAATAGTCTTAGTGGTGTGGTGTCTGCAGTGTGCTTTAAATAGTCTTAGTGGTGTGGTGTCTGCAGTGTGCTTTAAATAGTCTTAGTGGTGTGTGGTGCCTACAGTGTGCTTTAAACAGTCTTAGTGGTGTGTGTGGTGCCTGCAGTGTGCTTTAAATAGTCTTAGTGGTGTGTGGTGCCTGCAGTGTGCTTTAAATAGTCTTAGTGGTGTGTTGTGCCTACAGTGTGCTTTAAATAGTCTTAGTGGTGTGTGGTGCCTACAGTGTGCTTTAAATAGTCTTAGTGGTGTGTGGTGTCTGCAGTGTGCTTTAAATAGTCTTAGTGGTGTGGTGTCTGCAGTGTGCTTCAAACAGTCTTAGTGGTGTGTGGTGTCTGCAGTGTGCTTTAAATAGTCTTAGTGGTGTGTGGTGTCTGCATTGTGCTTTAAATAGTCTTAGTGGTGTGGTGTCTGCAGTGTGCTTTAAATAGTCTTAGTGGTGTGGTGTCTGCAGTGTGCTTTAAATAGTCTTAGTGGTGTGTGGTGCCTACAGTGTGCTTTAAATAGTCTTAGTGGTGTGGTGTCTGCAGTGTGCTTTAAATAGTCTTAGTGGTGTGTGGTGTCTACAGTGTGCTTTAAACAGTCTTAGTGGCGTGGTGTCTGCAGTGTGCTTTAAACAGTCTTAGTGGTGTGTGGTGTCTGCAGTGTGCTTTAAACAGTCTTAGTGGTGTGGTGTCTGCAGTGTGCTTTAAACAGTCTTAGTGTCGTGGTGTCTGCAGTGTGCTTTAAACAGTCTTAGTGGTGTGGTGTCTGCAGTGTGCTTTAAACAGTCTTAGTGGTGTGGTGCCTGCAGTGTGCTTTAAATAGTCTTAGTGGTGTGTGGTGTCTGCAGTGTGCTTGAAATAGTCTTAGTGGTGTGGTGTCTGCAGTGTGCTTTAAATAGTCTTAGTGGTGTGTGGTGTCTGCAGTGTGCTTTAAATAGTCTTAGTGGTGTGTGGTGTCTGCAGTGTGCTTTAAACAGTCTTAGTGGTGTGGTGTCTGCAGTGTGTTTTAAATAGTCTTAGTGGTGTGGTGTCTGCAGTGTGCTTTAAACAGTCTTAGTGGTGTGGTGTCTGCAGTGTGCTTTAAATAGTCTTAGTGGTGTGGTGTCTGCAGTGTGCTTTAAACAGTCTTAGTGGTGTGGTGTCTGCAGTGTGCTTTAAACAGTCTTAGTGGTGTGGTGTCTGCAGTGTGCTTTAAATAGTCTTAGTGGTGTGTGGTGTCTGCAGTGTGCTGTAATTAATGTTAGTGGTTTGTGGTGTCTGCAGTGTGCTGTAATTAGTGTTAGTTGTGTGTGGTGTCTGCAGTGTGCTGTAATTAGTGTTAGTGGTGTGTGGTGTCTGCAGTGTGCTGTAATTAGTGTTAGTGGTGTGTGGTGTCTGCAGTGTGCTGTAATTAGTGTTAGTGGTGTGTGGTGTCTGCAGTATGCTGTAATTAGTGTTAGTGGTGTGTGGTGTCTACAGTGTGCAGTAATTAGTGTTAGTGGTGTCGTGTCTGAAGTGTGCTGTAATTAGTGATAGTGGTGTGTGGTGTCTGCAGTGTGCTGTAATTAGAGTTAGTGGTGTGTGGTGTCTACAGTGTGCTGTAATTAGAGTTAGTGGTGTGTGGTGTCTACAGTGTGCTGTAATTAGAGTTAGTGGTGTGTGTTGTCTGCAGTGTGCTGTAATTAGAGTTAGTGGTGTGTGGTGTCTGTAGTGCGCTGTAATTAGTGTTTGTGGTGTGGTGTCTGCAGTGTGCTGTAATTAGTGTTAGTTGTGTGTGGTGTCTACAGTGTGCAGTAATTAGTGTTAGTGGTGTAGTATCTACAGTGTGCTGTAATTAGTGATAGTGGTGTGTGGTGTCTGCAGTGTGCTGTAATTAGAGTTAGTGGTGTGGTGTCTGTAGTGTGCTGTAATTAGTGTTAGTGGTGTGTGGTGTCTGCAGTGTGCTGTAATTAGTGGTGTGGTATCTGCAGTGTGCTGTAATTAGAGTTAGTTGTGTGTGGTGTCTGTAGTGTGCTGTAATTAGTGGTGTGGTGTCTGCAGTGTACTGTAATTAGAGTTAGTTGCGTGTGGTGTCTGTTGTGTGCTGTAATTAGTGTTAGTTTTCTGTGGTGTCTGCAGTGTCCTGTAATTAGGCATAGTGGTGTGTGGTGTCTGCAGTGTGCTGTAATTATAGTTAGTGGTGTCGTGTCTGCAGTGTGTTGTTATTATAGTTAGTGGTGTGGTGTCTTCAGTATGCTGTAATTAGAGTTAGTGGTGTAGTATCTGCAATGTGCTGTAATTAGTGTTAGTGGTGTGATGTGTCTTCAGTGTGCTGTAATTAGAGTTAGTGGTGTGTGGTGTCTGCAGTGTGCTGCAATTAGAGTTAGTTGTGTGTGGTGTCTGCAGTGTGCTGTAATTTGTGATAGTGGTGTGGTGTCTACAGTATGCTGTAATTAGAGTTAGTTGTGTGTGGTGTCTGTAGTGTGCTGTAATTAGTGATAGTGGTGTGGTGTCTGCAGTGTGCTGTAATTAGTGTTAGTGGTGTGTGGTGTCTACAGTGTGCTGTAATTAGAGTTAGTTGTGTGTGGTGTCTGTAGTGTGCTGTAATTAGTGTTAGTTGTGTGGTGTCTGCAGTGTGCTGTAATTAGTGTTAGTGGTGTGTGGTGTCTGCAGTGTGCTGCAATTAGAGTTAGTTGTGTGTGGTGTCTACAGTGTGCTGTAATTAGTGATAGTTGTGTGGTGTCTACAGTGTGCTGTAATTAGAGTTAGTGGTGTGTGGTGTCTACAGTGTGCTGTAATTAGAGTTAGTTGTGTGTGGTGTCTGCAGTGTGCTGTAATTAGTGATAGTTGTGTGGTGTCTGCAGTGTGCTGTAATTAGTGATAGTTGTGTGGTGTCTGCAGTGTGCTGTAATTAGAGTTAGTTGTGTGTGGTGTCTGCAGTGTGCTGTAATTAGTGATAGTTGTGTGGTGTCTGCAGTGTGCTGTAATTAGAGTTAGTTGTGTGTGGTGTCTGCAGTGTGCTGTAATTAGTGATAGTTGTGTGGTGTCTGCAGTGTGCTGTAATTAGAGTTAGTTGTGTGTGGTGTCTGCAGTGTGCTGTAATTAGTGATAGTTGTGTGGTGTCTGCAGTGTGCTGTAATTAGAGTTAGTTGTGTGTGGTGTCTGCAGTGTGCTGTAATTAGTGATAGTTGTGTGGTGTCTGCAGTTTGCTGTAATTAGAGTTAGTTGTGTGTGGTGTCTGCAGTGTGCTGTAATTAGTGATAGTTGTGTGGTGTCTGCAGTGTGCTGTAATTAGAGTTAGTTGTGTGTGGTGTCTGCAGTGTGCTGTAATTAGTGATAGTTGTGTGGTGTCTGCAGTGTGCTGTAATTAGTGATAGTTGTGTGGTGTCTGCAGTGTGCTGTAATTAGAGTTAGTTGTGTGTGGTGTCTGCAGTGTGCTGTAATTAGTGATAGTTGTGTGGTGTCTGCAGTGTGCTGTAATTAGTGATAGTTGTGTGGTGTCTGCAGTGTGCTGTAATTAGAGTTAGTTGTGTGGTGTCTGCAGTGTGCTGTAATTAGTGATAGTTGTGTGGTGTCTGCAGTGTGCTGTAATTAGAGTTAGTTGTGTGTGGTGTCTGTAGTGTGCTGTAATTAGAGTTAGTTGTGTGGTGTCTGCAGTGTGCTGTAATTAGTGATAGTTGTGTGGTGTCTGCAGTGTGCTGTAATTAGAGTTAGTTGTGTGTGGTGTCTGTAGTGTGCTGTAATTAGTGATAGTTGTGTGGTGTCTGCAGTGTGCTGTAATTAGTGATAGTTGTGTGGTGTCTGCAGTGTGCTGTAATTAGAGTTAGTTGTGTGTGGTGTCTGCAGTGTGCTGTAATTAGTGATAGTTGTGTGGTGTCTGCAGTGTGCTGTAATTAGAGTTAGTTGTGTGTGGTGTCTGTAGTGTGCTGTAATTAGTGTTAGTTGTGTGGTGTCTGCAGTGTGCTGTAATTAGTGATAGTTGTGTGGTGTCTGCAGTGTGCTGTAATTAGAGTTAGTTGTGTGTGGTGTCTGCAGTGTGCTGTAATTAGTGATAGTTGTGTGGTGTCTGCAGTGTGCTGTAATTAGAGTTAGTTGTGTGTGGTGTCTGTAGTGTGCTGTAATTAGTGTTAGTTGTGTGGTGTCTGCAGTGTGCTGTAATTAGTGTTAGTGGTGTGTGGTGTCTGCAGTGTGCTGCAATTAGAGTTAGTTGTGTGTGGTGTCTACAGTGTGCTGTAATTAGTGATAGTTGTGTGGTGTCTACAGTGTGCTGTAATTAGAGTTAGTGGTGTGTGGTGTCTACAGTGTGCCGTAATTAGAGTTAGTTGTGTGTGGTGTCTGCAGTGTGCTGTAATTAGTGATAGTTGTGTGGTGTCTGCAGTGTGCTGTAATTAGAGTTAGTTGTGTGTGGTGTCTGCAGTGTGCTGTAATTGGTGATAGTTGTGTGGTGTCTGCAGTGTGCTGTAATTAGAGTTAGTTGTGTGTGGTGTCTGCAGTGTGCTGTAATTAGTGATAGTTGTGTGGTGTCTGCAGTGTGCTGTAATTAGTGATAGTTGTGTGGTGTCTGCAGTGTGCTGTAATTAGAGTTAGTTGTGTGTGGTGTCTGCAGTGTGCTGTAATTAGTGATAGTTGTGTGGTGTCTGCAGTGTGCTGTAATTAGAGTTAGTTGTGTGTGGTGTCTGCAGTGTGCTGTAATTAGTGATAGTTGTGTGGTGTCTGCAGTGTGCTGTAATTAGAGTTAGTTGTGTGTGGTGTCTGCAGTGTGCTGTAATTAGTGATAGTTGTGTGGTGTCTGCAGTGTGCTGTAATTAGAGTTAGTTGTGTGTGGTGTCTGCAGTGTGCTGTAATTAGTGATAGTTGTGTGGTGTCTGCAGTTTGCTGTAATTAGAGTTAGTTGTGTGTGGTGTCTGCAGTGTGCTGTAATTAGTGATAGTTGTGTGGTGTCTGCAGTGTGCTGTAATTAGAGTTAGTTGTGTGTGGTGTCTGCAGTGTGCTGTAATTAGTGATAGTTGTGTGGTGTCTGCAGTGTGCTGTAATTAGTGATAGTTGTGTGGTGTCTGCAGTGTGCTGTAATTAGAGTTAGTTGTGTGTGGTGTCTGCAGTGTGCTGTAATTAGTGATAGTTGTGTGGTGTCTGCAGTGTGCTGTAATTAGTGATAGTTGTGTGGTGTCTGCAGTGTGCTGTAATTAGAGTTAGTTGTGTGGTGTCTGCAGTGTGCTGTAATTAGTGATAGTTGTGTGGTGTCTGCAGTGTGCTGTAATTAGAGTTAGTTGTGTGTGGTGTCTGTAGTGTGCTGTAATTAGAGTTAGTTGTGTGGTGTCTGCAGTGTGCTGTAATTAGTGATAGTTGTGTGGTGTCTGCAGTGTGCTGTAATTAGAGTTAGTTGTGTGTGGTGTCTGTAGTGTGCTGTAATTAGTGATAGTTGTGTGGTGTCTGCAGTGTGCTGTAATTAGTGATAGTTGTGTGGTGTCTGCAGTGTGCTGTAATTAGAGTTAGTTGTGTGTGGTGTCTGCAGTGTGCTGTAATTAGTGATAGTTGTGTGGTGTCTGCAGTGTGCTGTAATTAGAGTTAGTTGTGTGTGGTGTCTGTAGTGTGCTGTAATTAGTGTTAGTTGTGTGGTGTCTGCAGTGTGCTGTAATTAGTGTTAGTGGTGTGTGGTGTCTGCAGTGTGCTGCAATTAGAGTTAGTTGTGTGTGGTGTCTACAGTGTGCTGTAATTAGTGATAGTTGTGTGGTGTCTACAGTGTGCTGTAATTAGAGTTAGTGGTGTGTGGTGTCTACAGTGTGCCGTAATTAGAGTTAGTTGTGTGTGGTGTCTGCAGTGTGCTGTAATTAGTGATAGTTGTGTGGTGTCTGCAGTGTGCTGTAATTAGAGTTAGTTGTGTGTGGTGTCTGCAATGTGCTGTAATTAGTGATAGTTGTGTGGTGTCTGCAGTGTGCTGTAATTAGTGATAGTTGTGTGGTGTCTGCAGTGTGCTGTAATTAGTGATAGTTGTGTGGTGTCTGCAGTGTGCTGTAATTAGAGTTAGTTGTGTGTGGTGTCTGCAGTGTGCTGTAATTAGTGATAGTTGTGTGGTGTCTGCAGTGTGCTGTAATTAGAGTTAGTTGTGTGTGGTGTCTGTAGTGTGCTGTAATTAGTGTTAGTTGTGTGGTGTCTGCAGTGTGCTGTAATTAGTGTTAGTGGTGTGTGGTGTCTGCAGTGTGCTGCAATTAGAGTTAGTTGTGTGTGGTGTCTACAGTGTGCTGTAATTAGTGATAGTTGTGTGGTGTCTACAGTGTGCTGTAATTAGAGTTAGTGGTGTGTGGTGTCTACAGTGTATCGTAATTAGAGTTAGTTGTGTTTGGTGTCTGCAGTGTGCTGTAATTAGTGATAGTTGTGTGGTGTCTGCAGTGTGCTGTAATTAGAGTTAGTTGTGTGTGGTGTCTGCAGTGTGCTGTAATTAGTGATAGTTGTGTGGTGTCTGCAGTGTGCTGTAATTAGTGATAGTTGTGTGGTGTCTGCAGTGTGCTGTAATTAGAGTTAGTTGTGTGTGGTGTCTGCAGTGTGCTGTAATTAGTGATAGTTGTGTGGTGTCTGCAGTGTGCTGTAATTAGAGTTAGTTGCGTGTGGTGTCTGTTGTGTGCTGTAATTAGTGTTAGTTTTCTGTGGTGTCTGCAGTGTCCTGTAATTAGGCATAGTGGTGTGTGGTGTCTGCAGTGTGCTGTAATTATAGTTAGTGGTGTCGTGTCTGCAGTGTGTTGTTATTAGAGTTAGTGGTGTGGTGTCTGCAGTGTGCTGTAATTAGTGTTAGTGGTGTAGTATCTGCAGTGTGCTGTAATTAGTGTTAGTGGTGTGATGTGTCTTCAGTGTGCTGTAATTAGAGTTAGTGGTGTGTGGTGTCTGCAGTGTGCTGCAATTAGAGTTAGTTGTGTGTGGTGTCTGCAGTGTGCTGTAATTTGTGATAGTGGTGTGGTGTCTACAGTATGCTGTAATTAGAGTTAGTTGTGTGTGGTGTCTGTAGTGTGCTGTAATTAGTGATAGTGGTGTGGTGTCTGCAGTGTGCTGTAATTAGTGTTAGTGGTGTGTGGTGTCTACAGTGTGCTGTAATTAGAGTTAGTTGTGTGTGGTGTCTGTAGTGTGCTGTAATTAGTGTTAGTTGTGTGGTGTCTGCAGTGTGCTGTAATTAGTGTTAGTGGTGTGTGGTGTCTGCAGTGTGCTGCAATTAGAGTTAGTTGTGTGTGGTGTCTACAGTGTGCTGTAATTAGTGATAGTTGTGTGGTGTCTACAGTGTGCTGTAATTAGGGTTAGTGGTGTGTGGTGTCTACAGTGTGCTGTAATTAGAGTTAGTTGTGTGTGGTGTCTGCAGTGTGCTGTAATTAGTGATAGTTGTGTGGTGTCTGCAGTGTGCTGTAATTAGTGATAGTTGTGTGGTGTCTGCAGTGTGCTGTAATTAGAGTTAGTTGTGTGTGGTGTCTGCAGTGTGCTGTAATTAGTGATAGTTGTGTGGTGTCTGCAGTGTGCTGTAATTAGAGTTAGTTGTGTGTGGTGTCTGCAGTGTGCTGTAATTAATGTTAGTGGTTTGTGGTGTCTGCAGTGTGCTGTAATTAGTGTTAGTTGTGTGTGGTGTCTGCAGTGTGCTGTAATTAGTGTTAGTGGTGTGTGGTGTCTGCAGTGTGCTGTAATTAGTGTTAGTGGTGTGTGGTGTCTGCAGTGTGCTGTAATTAGTGTTAGTGGTGTGTGGTGTCTGCAGTATGCTGTAATTAGTGTTAGTGGTGTGTGGTGTCTACAGTGTGCAGTAATTAGTGTTAGTGGTGTCGTGTCTGAAGTGTGCTGTAATTAGTGATAGTGGTGTGTGGTGTCTGCAGTGTGCTGTAATTAGAGTTAGTGGTGTGTGGTGTCTACAGTGTGCTGTAATTAGAGTTAGTGGTGTGTGGTGTCTACAGTGTGCTGTAATTAGAGTTAGTGGTGTGTGTTGTCTGCAGTGTGCTGTAATTAGAGTTAGTGGTGTGTGGTGTCTGTAGTGCGCTGTAATTAGTGTTTGTGGTGTGGTGTCTGCAGTGTGCTGTAATTAGTGTTAGTTGTGTGTGGTGTCTACAGTGTGCAGTAATTAGTGTTAGTGGTGTAGTATCTACAGTGTGCTGTAATTAGTGATAGTGGTGTGTGGTGTCTGCAGTGTGCTGTAATTAGAGTTAGTGGTGTGGTGTCTGTAGTGTGCTGTAATTAGTGTTAGTGGTGTGTGGTGTCTGCAGTGTGCTGTAATTAGTGGTGTGGTATCTGCAGTGTGCTGTAATTAGAGTTAGTTGTGTGTGGTGTCTGTAGTGTGCTGTAATTAGTGGTGTGGTGTCTGCAGTGTACTGTAATTAGAGTTAGTTGCGTGTGGTGTCTGTTGTGTGCTGTAATTAGTGTTAGTTTTCTGTGGTGTCTGCAGTGTCCTGTAATTAGGCATAGTGGTGTGTGGTGTCTGCAGTGTGCTGTAATTATAGTTAGTGGTGTCGTGTCTGCAGTGTGTTGTTATTAGAGTTAGTGGTGTGGTGTCTTCAGTGTGCTGTAATTAGAGTTAGTGGTGTAGTATCTGCAGTGTGCTGTAATTAGTGTTAGTGGTGTGATGTGTCTTCAGTGTGCTGTAATTAGAGTTAGTGGTGTGTGGTGTCTGCAGTGTGCTGCAATTAGAGTTAGTTGTGTGTGGTGTCTGCAGTGTGCTGTAATTTGTGATAGTGGTGTGGTGTCTACAGTATGCTGTAATTAGAGTTAGTTGTGTGTGGTGTCTGTAGTGTGCTGTAATTAGTGATAGTGGTGTGGTGTCTGCAGTGTGCTGTAATTAGTGTTAGTGGTGTGTGGTGTCTACAGTGTGCTGTAATTAGAGTTAGTTGTGTGTGGTGTCTGTAGTGTGCTGTAATTAGTGTTAGTTGTGTGGTGTCTGCAGTGTGCTGTAATTAGTGTTAGTGGTGTGTGGTGTCTGCAGTGTGCTGCAATTAGAGTTAGTTGTGTGTGGTGTCTACAGTGTGCTGTAATTAGTGATAGTTGTGTGGTGTCTACAGTGTGCTGTAATTAGAGTTAGTGGTGTGTGGTGTCTACAGTGTGCTGTAATTAGAGTTAGTTGTGTGTGGTGTCTGCAGTGTGCTGTAATTAGTGATAGTTGTGTGGTGTCTGCAGTGTGCTGTAATTAGTGATAGTTGTGTGGTGTCTGCAGTGTGCTGTAATTAGAGTTAGTTGTGTGTGGTGTCTGCAGTGTGCTGTAATTAGTGATAGTTGTGTGGTGTCTGCAGTGTGCTGTAATTAGAGTTAGTTGTGTGTGGTGTCTGCAGTGTGCTGTAATTAGTGATAGTTGTGTGGTGTCTGCAGTGTGCTGTAATTAGAGTTAGTTGTGTGTGGTGTCTGCAGTGTGCTGTAATTAGTGATAGTTGTGTGGTGTCTGCAGTGTGCTGTAATTAGAGTTAGTTGTGTGTGGTGTCTGCAGTGTGCTGTAATTAGTGATAGTTGTGTGGTGTCTGCAGTTTGCTGTAATTAGAGTTAGTTGTGTGTGGTGTCTGCAGTGTGCTGTAATTAGTGATAGTTGTGTGGTGTCTGCAGTGTGCTGTAATTAGAGTTAGTTGTGTGTGGTGTCTGCAGTGTGCTGTAATTAGTGATAGTTGTGTGGTGTCTGCAGTGTGCTGTAATTAGTGATAGTTGTGTGGTGTCTGCAGTGTGCTGTAATTAGAGTTAGTTGTGTGTGGTGTCTGCAGTGTGCTGTAATTAGTGATAGTTGTGTGGTGTCTGCAGTGTGCTGTAATTAGTGATAGTTGTGTGGTGTCTGCAGTGTGCTGTAATTAGAGTTAGTTGTGTGGTGTCTGCAGTGTGCTGTAATTAGTGATAGTTGTGTGGTGTCTGCAGTGTGCTGTAATTAGAGTTAGTTGTGTGTGGTGTCTGTAGTGTGCTGTAATTAGAGTTAGTTGTGTGGTGTCTGCAGTGTGCTGTAATTAGTGATAGTTGTGTGGTGTCTGCAGTGTGCTGTAATTAGAGTTAGTTGTGTGTGGTGTCTGTAGTGTGCTGTAATTAGTGATAGTTGTGTGGTGTCTGCAGTGTGCTGTAATTAGTGATAGTTGTGTGGTGTCTGCAGTGTGCTGTAATTAGAGTTAGTGGTGTGTGGTGTCTACAGTGTGCCGTAATTAGAGTTAGTTGTGTGTGGTGTCTGCAGTGTGCTGTAATTAGTGATAGTTGTGTGGTGTCTGCAGTGTGCTGTAATTAGAGTTAGTTGTGTGTGGTGTCTGCAGTGTGCTGTAATTAGTGATAGTTGTGTGGTGTCTGCAGTGTGCTGTAATTAGTGATAGTTGTGTGGTGTCTGCAGTGTGCTGTAATTAGAGTTAGTTGTGTGTGGTGTCTGCAGTGTGCTGTAATTAGTGATAGTTGTGTGGTGTCTGCAGTGTGCTGTAATTAGAGTTAGTTGTGTGTGGTGTCTGCAGTGTGCTGTAATTAGTGATAGTTGTGTGGTGTCTGCAGTGTGCTGTAATTAGAGTTAGTTGTGTGTGGTGTCTGCAGTGTGCTGTAATTAGTGATAGTTGTGTGGTGTCTGCAGTGTGCTGTAATTAGAGTTAGTTGTGTGTGGTGTCTGCAGTGTGCTGTAATTAGTGATAGTTGTGTGGTGTCTGCAGTTTGCTGTAATTAGAGTTAGTTGTGTGTGGTGTCTGCAGTGTGCTGTAATTAGTGATAGTTGTGTGGTGTCTGCAGTGTGCTGTAATTAGAGTTAGTTGTGTGTGGTGTCTGCAGTGTGCTGTAATTAGTGATAGTTGTGTGGTGTCTGCAGTGTGCTGTAATTAGTGATAGTTGTGTGGTGTCTGCAGTGTGCTGTAATTAGAGTTAGTTGTGTGTGGTGTCTGCAGTGTGCTGTAATTAGTGATAGTTGTGTGGTGTCTGCAGTGTGCTGTAATTAGTGATAGTTGTGTGGTGTCTGCAGTGTGCTGTAATTAGAGTTAGTTGTGTGGTGTCTGCAGTGTGCTGTAATTAGTGATAGTTGTGTGGTGTCTGCAGTGTGCTGTAATTAGAGTTAGTTGTGTGTGGTGTCTGTAGTGTGCTGTAATTAGAGTTAGTTGTGTGGTGTCTGCAGTGTGCTATAATTAGTGATAGTTGTGTGGTGTCTGCAGTGTGCTGTAATTAGAGTTAGTTGTGTGTGGTGTCTGTAGTGTGCTGTAATTAGTGATAGTTGTGTGGTGTCTGCAGTGTGCTGTAATTAGTGATAGTTGTGTGGTGTCTGCAGTGTGCTGTAATTAGAGTTAGTTGTGTGTGGTGTCTGCAGTGTGCTGTAATTAGTGATAGTTGTGTGGTGTCTGCAGTGTGCTGTAATTAGAGTTAGTTGTGTGTGGTGTCTGTAGTGTGCTGTAATTAGTGTTAGTTGTGTGGTGTCTGCAGTGTGCTGTAATTAGTGTTAGTGGTGTGTGGTGTCTGCAGTGTGCTGCAATTAGAGTTAGTTGTGTGTGGTGTCTACAGTGTGCTGTAATTAGTGATAGTTGTGTGGTGTCTACAGTGTGCTGTAATTAGAGTTAGTGGTGTGTGGTGTCTACAGTGTGCCGTAATTAGAGTTAGTTGTGTGTGGTGTCTGCAGTGTGCTGTAATTAGTGATAGTTGTGTGGTGTCTGCAGTGTGCTGTAATTAGAGTTAGTTGTGTGTGGTGTCTGCAGTGTGCTGTAATTAGTGATAGTTGTGTGGTGTCTGCAGTGTGCTGTAATTAGTGATAGTTGTGTGGTGTCTGCAGTGTGCTGTAATTAGAGTTAGTTGTGTGTGGTGTCTGCAGTGTGCTGTAATTAGTGATAGTTGTGTGGGGTCTGCAGTGTGCTGTAATTAGAGTTAGTTGTGTGTGGTGTCTGCAGTGTGCTGTAATTAGTGATAGTTGTGTGGTGTCTGCAGTGTGCTGTAATTAGTGATAGTTGTGTGGTGTCTGCAGTGTGCTGTAATTAGAGTTAGTTGTGTGGTGTCTGCAGTGTGCTGTAATTAGTGATAGTTGTGTGGTGTCTGCAGTGTGCTGTAATTAGAGTTAGTTGTGTGTGGTGTCTGTAGTGTGCTGTAATTAGAGTTAGTTGTGTGGTGTCTGCAGTGTGCTGTAATTAGTCATAGTTGTGTGGTGTCTGCAGTGTGCTGTAATTAGAGTTAGTTGTGTGTGGTGTCTGTAGTGTGCTGTAATTAGTGATAGTTGTGTGGTGTCTGCAGTGTGCTGTAATTAGTGATAGTTGTGTGGTGTCTGCAGTGTGCTGTAATTAGAGTTAGTTGTGTGTGGTGTCTGCAGTGTGCTGTAATTAGTGATAGTTGTGTGGTGTCTGCAGTGTGCTGTAATTAGAGTTAGTTGTGTGTGGTGTCTGCAGTGTGCTGTAATTAGTGATAGTTGTGTGGTGTCTGCAGTGTGCTGTAATTAGAGTTAGTTGTGTGTGGTGTCTGCAGTGTGCTGTAATTAGTGATAGTTGTGTGGTGTCTGCAGTGTGCTGTAATTAGAGTTAGTTGTGTGTGGTGTCTGCAGTGTGCTGTAATTAGTGATAGTTGTGTGGTGTCTGCAGTGTGCTGTAATTAGAGTTAGTTGTGTGTGGTGTCTGTAGTGTGCTGTAATTAGTGATAGTTGTGTGGTGTCTGCAGTGTGCTGTAATTAGTGATAGTTGTGTGGTGTCTGCAGTGTGCTGTAATTAGAGTTAGTTGTGTGTGGTGTCTGCAGTGTGCTGTAATTAGTGATAGTTGTGTGGTGTCTGCAGTGTGCTGTAATTAGTGATAGTTGTGTGGTGTCTGCAGTGTGCTGTAATTAGAGTTAGTTGTGTGTGGTGTCTGCAGTGTGCTGTAATTAGAGTTAGTTGTGTGTGGTGTCTGCAGTGTGCTGTAATTAGTGATAGTTGTGTGGTGTCTGCAGTGTGCTGTAATTAGTGATAGTTGTGTGGTGTCTGCAGTGTGCTGTAATTAGAGTTAGTTGTGTGTGGTGTCTGCAGTGTGCTGTAATTAGTGATAGTTGTGTGGTGTCTGCAGTGTGCTGTAATTAGAGTTAGTTGTGTGTGGTGTCTGCAGTGTGCTGTAATTAGTGATAGTTGTGTGTTGTCTGCAGTGTGCTGTAATTAGTGATAGTTGTGTGGTGTCTGTAGTGTGCTGTAATTAGAGTTAGTTGTGTGTGGTGTCTGCAGTGTGCTGTAATTAGTGATAGTTGTGTGGTGTCTGCAGTGTGCTGTAATTAGAGTTAGTTGTGTGGTGTCTGCAGTGTGCTGTAATTAGTGATAGTTGTGTGGTGTCTGCAGTGTGCTGTAATTAGAGTTAGTTGTGTGTGGTGTCTGCAGTGTGCTGTAATTAGAGTTAGTTGTGTGTGGTGTCTGTAGTGTGCTGTAATTAGTGATAGTTGTTTGGTGTCTGCAGTGTGCTGTAATTAGAGTTAGTTGTGTGTGGTGTCTGTAGTGTGCTGTAATTACATCAAGAGATGTTAGTGTTTTATTTTTCCATTCATTTTTTTTTTTTATTCCACTTTGACATTACAGAGAATGTTGTGTAGATCGTTGAATTTTCTTTCCAATTGAATCCATTTTAAAACCACTTTGTAACGCAACAAAAAAAGTCAAGAGGTGTGAATACTTTCTGAAGGCACTGTAGCTTGTGGTGTTGGGGAGGTGGATGGTCATCCAAGACTGTTGCTGAAAAACAGCAAGTGAGAGAATGCGCAAGTTGACATATAAATACATCCCAACATTTACACCCATTGGTGGAGACAGGAAAGTGATAATTGCAAGTGTGAGCCCATAGGTTAAACAGCAAGGGTGCGGAATGTGCATTATTGTGCCGTGCTTGTAGTCTAAAGGTAAACAGGTGAATGACATTCCGCACATAGGAAGAGGACCAGAACGAGACGCTGTGGTTTATGATGATACATTTGTATTCACTCCCTCTATGTCTGTATAATAGGAAGCATAGTGAATTATGTTATGCTGCTTGATGATGTTAAATGAGCATGCAGACCAGCCTTGCTGATTGAACTTTCGTAAACAACATTTCAGTCGAGTAGAGGCTTAACAGAATGAACAACAGAGACAGGATGCAATATGCAATCATATAGCTGGGAACAGCTCAACATCAATAGGCCTGTGTAGACTAGTGGACGGGAGTTCTCATCGCACAACCATGAAAGACACTCTGGTGTTATATGGCGTTCCATACATTCTAATAGAATGAATAGAGTTGAGAGAGCGAGAGAAGAAGAAGCAGGACAATACGTTACGTTAAATGGAAAGAGTAGGCCCGAGGACTACACGCCCCAAACCAAACATAAAGCCTAGACTGCAAACGTGCACTAAAGATGACATGATAAATATGACATAGCCTCATGATGAGTGAAAAAAGATTGCAAACCAGGAAGCATTTCATTGAACTGTGAACCCTAAACCACGTCAAACCTGTACATATGACAATAACATTTGACTGTGTTGATATGTGTAGGCACGGTAGCCCCTACAATGAAGGCTATTTGATGACTATGCCTATGCATTGCGTGGAGAAATTAAGAATGAATGGAGTAAAGATGAATATTGTCAGATACACTGGGTGTACAAAACAGTAGGAACATCTTCCTAATGTTGAGTTGCCTACCCTTTCCCCCTTGGAACAGCATCAATTTCTCGAGGCATGGACTCTACAAGGTGTTGTAAACGTTCCACAGGGATGCTGGCCAATGTTGACTCCAATGCTTCCCACAGTTGTGTCAAGTTGGCTGGATGTCCTTTGGGTGGTGGACCATTCTTGATACTGTTGAGCGTTAAAAAAAACAGCAGCGTTGCAGTTCTTGACAAACTCAAACCGGTGCGCCTGGCCCCTGCTACCATACCCCGATCAAAGGCACTTAAATATTTTGTCTTGCCCATTCAACCTCTCAAGGGGTAGAAATCCTCATTTAACCTGTCTCCTCCCCTTCATCTGACAAGTGACATCAATAAGGGATCATAGCTTTCACCTGGATTCACCTGGTCAGTCTATGTCATGGAAAGTTCCTAATGTTTTGTACACTCAGTGTATATCAACATGGAATGACGCTAACCACGCCTGACGGTAACCACGCCCTACAGTATAACTAGACAGGCTATTTAGACTCAGCCTCTTTGTCACATCACCTCTATGGTACAGCAGCTAGATCGATCAGCTCTCAATGTACAAGGCATAGGCAGATATAGTCCCATTTCTACTCCTTCATAACAGTGGCAGTGTGGCTGGAATGCTCACCTCTCCCACAATGTTAATATTAATGTGATACCATATCGATGGAACAGCCAACAGGAATGAGGCTAGAGCTGTATTATTCTGTAACAGTAGAGAGGCCTGTAGCTAGTGTTGGAGTCAGTCAGTGTGTGATGGTACTCTAGGGAAGGCTGGAGGTAGTGTTAGATGTGGCCTTGCCCACTGCCCAGTGGCCTGTCACAGAGGGTCAGGGGAGACAAAGGGGGGAGACAAGGATGCCTCACCCAGTAATGACCCATGACAGGGGATCTGCCAGGTCTGATGAGTCACACACAGAGCCTGTGTTCTCTATGCTCCACTAGCCAGGTCTGTCTAGAGAGGCCGGTGCTGCTGTCTTCTGAATACTAACTCCACCACCTCCACTCTGCAGTACCTAGGAATGAGTACAGACTGTACAGCTCTGTTCCGCTCACACACAGGCTTTAATATGATCACAGGACATGTGGAAGTGTTCGTCAGTAGTAAGCTGTCATTGATGGCGGTAGATGAATGATGAGGACTCTCCATCTCTCCTTATCCCTTCCATGGGGGCAGGTGGTGTGGGGGGCTGTAGGCGCCTGTGGGCTTGGAGAGCTGGGAGGGCTGGGGTTGTGGTGGACCAGGAGAGTGGATTAATCAGAGTCACATGGGGGGTGGGAGGTAAGGGAGGGCGGCCATATTAATGCACTCTGGGAATGCAACATACATCTCAACAGCAGCACCACTCTACCCACTGTTCAATCATCTTTCCCTTCATCTCTCTCCCTGTCCACCCAAATATTGGGTGGGGGGAGAGTGATGGGCACACCAACACTGGTAACAGGAAAGGTTTCTGTGAATGATGTGACCAGGAGAAGTGTCACATGATTGAAAGTAAAAATACCAATGTGACTGACCGGCTCTATTCGGTCTTATGTAGCAAAATTTGAGCAAGAAAATTGTATATCATACACTACAGTTGATGAACAATGGGAAAGTAATTCTGCTTTGAAAGTTGATTAACTTGTAACCTCACTTTTGAGAAAATGGCCTTTGAATAATTTGGTACACCTACTGGAGAGCTCTATGTCCACACCCATTTAGCATCGTTCACACCCTCTTAAGCTTTACCCATCTCTTTAAAGATACGAATGTGAGGACTAGGAGTATGGTTGATCCAAGCGTTCTGTCCTAACAACAGCAATTAAGCACCCAAGCTAACTGGCTAACGTTGGCTAGCTACTTCCAGACACAAATGAGAGAACAGCTCACTCTGACCATTTTACTCACCCTAGCAGAGCTGGTTACGCTGTTTTTATGTTATCCAGAGCATTGGTGACTACAACTGTGCTGCTGGCAACAATTTACACTTTTTTGCCAATGTTTACTGGCACCGGCCATATTCAACGGGTATTGAGCGTTCGTAAATTCGTCAGTTATTCTGTGCTCTGGCACTTGGAGTAGATAGACTTAGCTAGTAAATTCGCTCTGGCTATCACCAGTTGTCTTCTGATTAATGATTTATTTATTTTACATCACGTTAGTCTCATTCCAAACGTCGTAAATTGTTGGTTATCTGCACGAACCCAGTCTTCACTATGAGTCATCCATACATCACTTGTCTTAAATCATTTATTTATTACTAACTAAGTAATTCACAGAAATGCATAAACAAACAGTAAATATGGTTACATGAAATTATAGGATGTGCCCTAGTGGGCTGAACCGGCATGGCGGCTTGTTAGACAAAGGGGCAATGGGGGGTCGACTAAGAAGTCACTACAGAGTTAATTATAACAATTAAAATGCTAATCCTTTACACATGAACGCTCACTCATTCTGGAACAATTGCAATCAATATATATATTTACGCTCAGTGTGTCGTCTTGATTGCTGGTGAAAAGTCTTTATTTTGTAGAATTGTCCGTCTCTCTCCCTCTCTCTCTCTCTGTCTTGGTTAGAGGGGATAGTTCAATGTGACATTCGTTATAGAATGGATGTTTCGGCGGTTGTCGTTCTTCGCGTTCAATGATGCCGAATTCCTAGCTGCAGACTAGTAATCAATATCAAAGACTTGTTCTTATTCTGTCGGTATCGATAGTCTAAGAGTTTAACCACGTGGTATGGTTAAAAGATTCTACAACTTTTAGCCATCTCGTAATTGAGGTAAGCTTGGTCTGACGATAATTTCTCAAAGTTGGGTTTTATTCGGAATGGCAGAAAAGGGCTGTCCCAGGATGTCTGACCCTAACTGGGCTCAGGGGCGGTCCTCTGATTTAGTTCAAATCCAATTGGGAATTGTATTTTTCTTCATTAAACAGTCCACAATCATATTACACAATTATACAAACAGTATCATACTCACTCATTCATCTTATACAACAATTAGATGTAAACCTCATATCTGAGGCTATTATATAAACAGCGTTATGGTAATGTGGCCACACATTATTACTCTCTTGAACTTCCCAAGTTGTGACAAACGGACCAGTTCGTAGCTGGATTCTTCACCGATCTTTTACACTTTCTCTGGAACATGAAATTTGTTCTTACCTCAAGTTCTGTGAGGTGGAAGGATTTCCTTTGTCCTCTGTGAAAGTTTACCCTATCTCTAATACTGTGTGGCCATGAGGCAGGGTCTTCTGAGGAATTTACGACCTCTGACCACAGCAGTCTGGTTGTAGAAGCAGAGAGTGGGGGATGGTGCTCGCTGTACTCAAAGAGGGTAATGTCACGACACTACCCTGCATGAATCTGCAGGTAGCTAACCAACCAAGTTCAATGTTAGCTAGCTAACATTAGGCTATAACTAGCAAAGCAAATGGCTCTGAGATACGGAAAATATTAGTACACAGATCATATACGGAATGTTAGCTAGCTGACCTAACAACAGCAGTCAAGCACCGAAGCTAACTGGCTAACGTTGTCTAGGTTGCTAGCTACTTCCAGATACAAACGAGAGAATAGCTCACTCTGACCATTTTACTCACCCTAGCAGAGCTGGTTAGGCTGTTGTTGTGTTATCCAGAGCATTGGTGACTACAACTGTGCTGCTGACAACAATATACACTTTTTTGCCAACGTTTACTGACACCGGCCATATTCAACGGATGTTGAGCATTCGTAAATTCGTCAGTTATTCTGCGCTCTGGTACACTCAGACAAGAGTACTCTGAAATCGGAGTAGATGGCCAGAGTGAATTTACCAGCTACATCTTTCAACGGTTGTCATGGTGACATCATGAACATTCTATTGAAATGGTTACTTGCATAGTGGAGTCTTTTGATTAGCTAGCTAGCAAATAAGAAACCATAATCCCAACTCATGACATTACTACCCTGCATGAAACTTCAGGTAGCTAACCAACCAGGTTAAATGTTAGCTAGCTAACATTAAGTTATAACTAGCAAAGCAAATGGCTCTGAGATACGAATAATATTACTACACAGATCATACACGTAACGTTAGCTAGCGAGCCAGCCAACTAACATTAGCTAGCTAGCTAACAGTATACTTTAACTTGAAATGAAAATGACTTTCTGACAAAATTAGAAATGTGTAATATCTGAAAATGTAGTTAACTGGACTATCTTACCCCTATTACCTACACATACTGACCAGCTCAAATAGACAGAAGCGTGCTACACGGCAGACCAATCCGAACTCTACTCTCGGCATGTCCAGCCCATTCATTATCTCAGCCAATCATGCGTAGCGGGAAGGTTGCTTTTTCTGTGGCTAAACCAACTAAGCTCATAATTTAACAATTTTATTCGTATTTTACAGATGGCATACACGTTTGTTATTAAGGCACATGAAAGTTCACGTTCCAGGAGGCATTTCTGCCAAAAAACGCACTTCGATTTAATAAAACGTTTACGTTCAAATCCCTCTCCTGTGAAGTAGTGACACGCGACATATGTTTCATGAAACCAGTCACATTTGAGATCTCTTTGCCACTTTTTTTGTACTGCTTCTTCTAGCTATGAATGAACAGACCTGAATTCTATTCATCATCGCCTAAAGTCTTTTAGGAAAGATTGAGCTTTTTCTCTCTGGGTGCTGGTCTATGACTATAACACTAGCATGATGTGGGATTTAAAGCTAAGTTTATACTCTGTCCAGTAGCTGTTCTAGCTATTGCCATATGCCAGCCTCATCTCTCCCTCTCTCTAGTAGAAAGTGGCATGTGACTAATATGCCACCCTGGACACTCTCTCTCTCTCAGCCCTGGCATCTCTGTGCCATCTGTGGGGGGTCTGGCTACTGAACCAAGGAGCCATATGGAGGTCTAAGAGGACTTCAGCATAAATAATTCAACAATGAAAATGAAATATTTGTTTGTTTTGCTGTATAAGTAATAATAAATAGCTGTTGTGTATGGCTCTCTCTTGGTGTGTGAGTGGAATAGGGGCGGCCGAGGCCCACTTAAAATGCTGGGCTGAAAACGTTATTAAATTCAACCAAACTGCTTATAAAATATTTAGCTAGCAGTTGGACCAAGCAGTGAGTTGCTGGAAGCAGTGAGTTGCTCACTGAGATTGAGAGCATGTAGAGATGCTTGTAGGCTACTCACAGACTTCATTCAATAAACATGTTTCTATATGGGAGAATATTTTATAGAAACTGTTCAATGCCTTTTTTAATTCATTTATTGTTTATTGAGTTATTTCTTGAGTCTGTTCCCATTACTACATGTTAGGTTAGCTCAGCGTTTCACAAACTTGGTCCTCGGGACCCCAACGGGTGCACGTTTTGGTTTTTGCCCTAACAATACACAGCTGATTCAAAGATTGATGATTTGTAGTGCTGTGCAGTGCTAGGGCAAAACCAAAACGTGAACCCCTTGGGGTCCCGAGGACCAAGTTTAGGAAACCCTGGGTCAGCTCCTCTTATCAATACTGATGTGAATTTGACATGTTTTGACTGTTGCTGTGGAGAGATGCAGGCAGTGTTTTTCTCTGTTGACTGTGATGGATTATAATGTTACTCTCCAGTGGAAGATAGCAGCTCGTTTTTGACTTATCAGCACAAACATACAGTCTCTGGCTGCTACTCAATATCTCAAGTGGCTGTTGGTTTTGCAAAGGACTGAAAATGTCAAAGCCCTTTCAAACTAGCTTTGCATCAATTGCAGACGTTTATTCAAGATATGAGACGAGTCCATTAATTGTTCAATTGCCTGGATGCTTACTGTATGTTGGTTTATTTAATTATTTAACTCATTAAGGATAAATCTGTGTGTCTCCTGTGTTCGCCCAGTCCTCAAAAGTCACAAGGTGTCACGCCTGCTCCCGTTCCCCCTCTCTGTGGCACGAGGGTGCCAGGCGGGCCATCATTACCCACACCTGTCACCATATTTTACGCGCATCAGCACAATATTGGACTCACCTGGACTCCTTCACTTTGTTGATTGCCCCCTCTATATCTGTCTGTTCCTCAGTTTGTTCCCTGTGTCAGCATTAATGTCGTTATGTTTTTCATGTCCAGATGTTTTCCTGTCTTGTTTCATGTCTGTTTATTAATTGAATGTTCACTCCCTGTACTTGCTTCTCATCTCCAAACGTCTGTCCTCACACAAGGCCTACATTTGTACTGACACTTTAGTGTATAGAGGCATTGACCGGGACTGCTACAATACCCATAATTATTATCAATGATAGCACCTTTTTAGCAGGCTATCTAGAACCTAAAAGCATTATTCGGCTTTCCCCATAGGAGAACACTTTGAAGAACCCTTTTTAGTTCCAGGTAGAATCCTTTTGGTTCCAGGTAGAACTTTGGATTCCATGTAGGACCCTTTCCACGGAGGGTTCTATATGAAACCCAAAATGATTCTAGGTGGAACCAAAAAGGGTTCTTCCTGGAACCAAACAGTGTTCACCTATTGGGACAGCCAAAGAACCCTTTTGGAATACTTTTTCTAGTGAAGGATGTTAATTTGATCACCCTGTTGCAGGAGAACTTTCCTGCAGTGCAGGAAATGTCAAATGTGCAGTGTATTTGAGGTTTAAAAAGGCTTCTGAAGTTTGTAATTTCCATTTTGAGATTTCAGTCTTGATTTTCCCTTACGAAATATATATGAACCCGCACAAAAATGTCCATGAATTATAATCCACATAATAATTCACATTTCCTGTTGCTGCATGATTAATTTCCTGCTGTAGCAAACTGGTTCACATTAAGATCCTACATCTGTAGGGGGGATACTGTACAGAGAAGACCTTAAGAAAACATAGGAGCCCCGGCCTGAAATTACAGAATGGCCTTTTCCATCTGTCATTTTTAATGTTGCATTCATTAACCTTTCAGGAGACAGAGAGAGCAGAGCTCCATGCGTGTCTCACCTGTAATCTGAGGGGATTCTCCTTGCTCCACTGCTCTGCTCTGCTCTCTCAGGGGTTGGAGAGTCATGTCAGGATATTAACACACCCACCACTCATCTCCCCCACAGCCACCTTTACCTTCACCTCCACCCCAATATCCCATTCACCTCACTGGTGCCAGAGCCACAGCTATAGCTACGACCTTTGGTTATGGATACACACACCTGGTTTTCACTCCTACACAAATAGAGGATTGCTTCCTTATGGTACGATAACTCCCCTCTCACCCTAAGGGAAATCACTGATTTCATTTATAATTTCAAAATATTGAAAGCCATTTTTGGACTTTTGGCCAAGACTGTCTCAGGACCTGGATGAATATTTAATGGTGCTGAGAGTGTACAGACAGAGGAGTTAACAGTAGTGTGTAGTAGTACAACCACTGTGTGTTAGGCAGCGTGTGGAGAGAGCCGTCCCAGGAGGGGTGTCTCTGTACTGCATGGTGCAGCTCACTCACACAGTTCCAGGGCCTGGGTATACTCTGCATCTCTGCATCCCTGTCTCTCTGACTCACCCCCAGCCTGTTGAATATGAGGAAGCAGTCCGTCAGTACATGCCACTGGCCCTCTCTCTGCTCTGTCTTTCGGTCTGCCTGGGTTTTTCCCTGGGCTGTTTACTCAATGGAAACTCCCGTTGAATGTCTCTTTCACTGACATGAATACAGAGGGAGTTTAAAAGTGAGAGAGAGAGTTGTTTCTGTAGCAGCATCTGAAAACACCAGCGGCAACCACTTCACAATCGTCCCCGGTCGCCAAGGCAACCCAGAGGCATGAAGTCGAGAGTGTTTACAACGCAGATTCTCGCTCCAGCCGGCTATTCCGACATCTCTCGCAACCTCTTGTCTGGACAAAACAAGTAGTCGACATCGTGAAACAACTACATTATTGAAGTATAGTGCTGTTTATGCAAAGTCAAATCCAGTCTTGGTATGACACTAACCGCAGAGGCTCCTCCAGTCCTAGCCCTACCCGTGTTGACAGGAGGCTTAGAGAAGAGCACAGTGTATGTGGTGTGATTTATTAAGGTGCTGTCTGTAGAGACCTCCTGATAGAGGGTGGGTGTAAATCTCTGAGCCCCAGCTCAGGGCATAGCAGGCCTGCCTCCTCCATGCTCTCCTGTTTAAGGCTGTATGCTGATGTTCCCTTATCAAACCCTGACAGAGCTGGCTGTGTGATCATGGGGGGAGCAGCTGGCCCTTTTAACTGTCTCCCACCTGCCCCACCCTGCCCCTACCATCCTGCACCACACAGCACGCATCACACCCCAGGGCCTTCTATTACTGATCACATCATCTAATAACCATAGCAACAGGACGGCAGCAACATGGAAGTCATTTATAAGAAGTGCTAAGTAATAGCCCACTGTCCCTCACTATTCATACATACTGGTAAGGCCAGTGATGGAGGCTTGAACACCACATCTACAAAATTTTACACAAATTTACACAAATTTACATTTACAAAAATAAAATTAAACATGGCCCCCAAACAAGTCATGCTGTGCTTTATTTGACTTTGGAGTGTATGTTCCTTGTTGACCAGGTTTGGGATATTTAATTACTTGATTTATATTGACTTCAAGTGACTAATTCCCATCATTATACTA
Source organism: Oncorhynchus mykiss (assembly GCF_013265735.2). Taxonomy (NCBI): domain Eukaryota; kingdom Metazoa; phylum Chordata; class Actinopteri; order Salmoniformes; family Salmonidae; genus Oncorhynchus; species Oncorhynchus mykiss. Next base: position 23,578,741 of record NC_048590.1, read on the forward strand.
AAGAGCCAGTGAGTGTGCCCTGGCACTGTTCCCACTGAGTCACAGAGTTGAGGAGGCCAAGGCCCAGGCTGCATAGAGGCCTAAGTACACACATTAATCTGCTAATTATGGTTAAAATTAGCCAATTAGAAGCTTGAGCTTTCAGCTCTGTCACTAATGAGTCAGCGGGGTTGTCTCTCTTTGAGCTGCTGCCCCACCCCCCACCAGCACCACTCTCAAAACCATGAAGTCATTAAATCATTTAGTTCAAACGGGATGAAAAATCATATGAGGGAAATGTTAGTCTTGAACGTTCCACCAATATGAACACTGAGGTTTTTAATCTGGATGTTTCACCAGTGGATTGTTTATATTAGGCCACTCTATTGTGGCTGTGTTGTACAGGGTGGGGTGGTGACACCAGGCTCCAGGCTATAGGAGGGCTATACAGTTACATTACAATACATTACATTACAATCCGCCCGCCCGTCCCTGTCTGCCTGTCTGTCTGCCTGCCTGTCTGCCTGTCTGTTTTCAGGCTACAACACGTTGTTCCTTGTGGGCCACTGCCTGTCAGTTGGAATGTTTTGAAGAGGTTGACTCATACTGATTCATCATAAATCATTTTGATTAACACCAATACACTGATCAACACGTCTGGTGGATCAGACACTTCCTATCTCAGTCTTAGTGGCATCAGTGTACGTATCCATCCTTATTCCATGAAGTGAGTACAGTACCATTTCTATTTTGAAACGGTGCGACAGGCGTGGGTGTCCGGTAATCGACCTCCATCCCTGTGTGTGAAGCAGAAAGCCAGTGATCTGATTTGGCACCAGTGAAGTGTGCTTGGATGGATGCATGCAGGATGCGTCAGGAACAAAGTCTTTATCTTAGTGGGAACAGACTTCTTAACGCTAACAAACAGCAACTCCCTGAGATAATCACCCAGACACCCACACACTGAACCGCTGCCATCTGGGAGCCCAGCACTAAACTGCTCTCAGTTAGACTTCTCATTACGTACACACGCACACACGCGCACACCACACTGAAATGGATACACACCCCTTTATCATGCACCTGCTGTAGTCCTTGTCAAATATTAAATATGTAAATTTGACAAACGGTCCGCCAGATTGCCGGCTTATTGTTATATTTCTTTATTATGAGTAAATAAATATTTCCTATGCGTGTGTACAGCAGATCAGTTCCAGCCTTTGTGATCAGTCAGCCTGGTGTTATTGTGCTGTGGTTTTGAGAGAAGGCTTAGCCTCTCCTGTGTTACTCCCAGTGAGAGCTCAGACGATAGCCAGCCAGAGAGAGAGCAGATAAATACAACGAGGGGAAATCTGCTGACAAATCTTTCCCTCTGGTGGGTTTTGAGGGAGCTCGTGTTGAGAGCCAGGATATTACCCACAACAATAAAGGACCAGCGGCAGGATCCCACCATTCACACCACTGAATACAGAGTCATCGGTGGATTCTGGATCTGCAGCCAGGAGTTTTATTATTCACCCATCACCATACTGCCTGCCTGGCTTCCTGGACAGAAGTGTCCCATCATCATTCAGCCCTGCAGACTTCCTCGCCTCTCCTGTCTGTCTGCCTGCTGCTGTTGTGTCACCTGTCATTGCCCTGACAGCGTGATGACAGGATGCTTCCTTCTTACTCTGTAGAAGACATGGTTTTCCTCTGAGAAACCTAGGCCTTAAGGTGTCTCCGTACTAGGTTTGATTTGTTCCTCATAATATGTGGACCAACTGTTTCGACTGGGAGGCATACGGTAAGCTTTTACTGTGGCCCTGCGGCCACACGCGCACATGCACACGCACACACACCATTTAGATCCCCACTGTGGTCTGGCTCTTACCAAACAGTGTTATGTGTTGGCATCCATGTCCTGTCGCAGAACCTCCCATCATCCCAAGAAAATGACTCCCATTCAAACAGCAAAGCCTCTTCAGGAGTAAATGAAGTTTCGATCAACACATTGACACTGTAGCCCAAACCAAGGAGATTGTTCTGGGAGAAGAAAACTAATTTACTTGCATGTCTACCCTCATAATGTTCAATTCCTTATCAAGTTTAACACCATGTGGGAATTTTCCCGCACCAGCCAATCTCTGTGTGTAAAGAACTGATTTCTTCAGAAATTCTCCTTTAGGAAATATGGTATCCCAACTAGGTAAAATTCATCATTAAAGAATATAATCAAAATGTGATGGAATAGGAGTATTCTCTCCAACCCAGTACAGGAGGGATAGACAACTACATTCTCAGCAGCACACTCCTCTTTTAGGCACCCATCAAATTAATTGGAGAGTGAAATGAAACTCCAAGGTATATGGATCCTCAAGTCAAACGTTACATCCTTCACTTGTCACAGCTAGGTATAACCCATCAATTAGCAGGAGATCCCTACAGTACAGAACCATACATGGTGAACTGTCTGCTCCACATTGGAGGGAGGAGGTATTGGATTAACTGTAGTCCTAAATCCCTGCTCTGTGATAATGATGTGTTGCTGTTTGGTGTAAGTCACCTGCTCTCTCTCTCTTTTTCCCTCACTTTCTCTCTCTCTCTCTCTCTCTCTCTCTCTCTCTCTCTCTCTCTCTCTCTCTCTCTCTCTCTCTCTCTCTCTTTCTCTCTCTCTCTCTCTCTCTCTCTCTATGTGTGTGCTTTCTTTATCTTTATGTGTGTGTTCATGTGAGCGTGTGTGTGTCTGTCTGTCTGGATGGAGGTGCTGAGCCCGGCGCTGGGAGGTCTAACAGGACAGGACCTGATGGGGATCTGACTAATCTAGCCTGGATGCTACTGATTAGAGGGGCTATAGCTCAGGGAAGAGGTGGGAAGGGGAGCCTGACAGCTCTGATTGTTGCCAAGCCATTTAAGGCCTCTAATCAGTCGACAGCGAAGTGGTCACTCAGAATACAGTGCAGCACGTCATTCATGATTAGCCTCCATTTTCTATTGTGAAGGGCAGGCAAATTCAGGTGATTCACGCTGGAGTCAACCTCTAGATCGCCCTTGTGATTAGCAACATGTTCTCCTCAGCTGTCTTTGAAATCCTCACGAATAAAGAGGAAAAACACATTTGGCTCTCAGGACACACTGCCTACCTTACTAAGGACTGAAATTGTGTTTGGGTAGTACGATTTCACTGCGTTCCTTTTCAGTAGGGTACAAAAAAGGGCCATTTAAAGCATGTGTAAGTGGAATATATAGATCAGGGGTGTCAAAGTCAAATGGACGGAGGGCCAAATAAAAAAATCAGCTACAAGACGAGGGCCGGACTGTTCGAATGTTCATTGAAAAATTTTTAAATGACGCATATAGTCTAGTGAACCTAATTGAACCTACTGAAAACCTAACAAATATATTACAATATGATCAGATAAATAAAGCAATATTTTCTTATGGCTCTGTCAGTAATCTTTAATTTTCAACAGACACAAAAGACAAATTTCCTTTATATAAATATCCCCATAACATGAACATTAAATGAAAGAAACCGGTATTCAAGGCACCATCAGTAGACTATATTTTCTATTTTAGCAAAAGTGGGCTAAATTTACTTCAAAGAAAAAACAATAATAGCAATTTTCTATCATCCACTCAACTGAAATATTTTTAAAATATAATTGGATTGAAATACAAAAAAATAAAGTGCAAAAATCTATTAATCAAAAACAACACTTTGTTTAAGGAGAAGTAACATGCAGTGAAAACAAATATTAAATTTTAACTTTTAAACTTGAACTGAGTAAAAACTCTAAATATGTGATTGCACAGTAATGTTCACTTGTTTGAGGTTGAGGGTGATACTTGGTGGTGTCCCATCTTTTCCACAAGTTCATCAATGTTCGGGGTAAGGCTCTGAGCTGAAGAAATCCTCAGAATTGAGTGGAGGTGTTCAGCAGTAAGTCGACTTCTGTGTGATGTTTTGTTCAGGTTCATCAAAGAAAACAGTTGTTCACACAGGTATGTGCTGCCAAACATAGACAACGTTTGAGCAGCCTGGATGCGCAGCTGGGGCATTGTGCCGGGGAGGAAACGGGCAAACTCCGCAGCACCCACTGCCGCATATTTTTCCCTCAGTGCATCATTGCATTGGAGGTCAATCAACTCCATTTGGAGGTTTGGTGGTGAGCTTTCCACGTCAACAGCAAATGGGTTACCGAGCAGTTCCAACCTGCTTTTTTGTGCTTCAAAGTCAGCAAATCGGCGTCGAAAGTCAGTGGTAAGCATACCTATTTTATCAGCCAACTGTGTGCTCGGGAACGCACTGGTAGAGAGCTTCTCTTTCATGGTCTGGCAGCTGGGAAAGTGGCTCAAATTTTCTTTCCGCATCTGCGTCTCCCACAGAGTCAGTTTGGTTTTAAATGCCTTCACTGTACTGTACATATCAGAGATGACACGATCCCGACCCTGCAGCTGCAAGTTTATTGCATTCAGATGACTCGTAATGTCACACAGAAAAGCCATTTCACACAGAAACATTTCGTCTCGGAGTTGTGTTGTGTCTTTCCCTTTGCTGTCCAAGAATAGACAAATCTCCTCACGAAGCTCGAAACATCTTTGAAGCACCTTTCCCTGGCTTAGCCATCGCACCTCTGTGTGATAAGGCAAATCACCATGCTCCGTTTCTAACTCCGTCAGAAATGCCTTGAACTGGCGGTGATTCAAACCTTTGGCTCTGATAAAGTTAACTGTGCGCGTGATGATGCTCATTACATGCTCCATTTTCAAGGCTTTACCGCACAACGCTTCCTGGTGTATGATACAATGATAAGCTGTCAGCTCACCTGTCACGTTTTCCTCTTGCATCTTTTCCCGTATCTTCGCCACCAGTCCGCTCCTGTGTCCACACATCGCAGGTGCTCCGCCGGTTGTCAAACCCACGAGTTTTTCCCAAGGCAGCTCCATCTCATTTACACATCTTGACACCTCTTCATACAAATCATGCCCCGTAGTTGTGCCATGCATAGGACGTAAAGCCAAAAACTCCTCTGTCACGCTTAGGCTGGAGTCCACTCCGCGGATGAAAATTGACAACTGGGCAATGTCAGAAATGTCGGTGCTCTCATCCACAGCCAAGGAATATGCAATAAAATCTTTTCCCTTTTTCACAAGCTGCTCTTTTAGATTGATGGACAACTGGTCTACTCTCTCGGCAATGGTGTTTCTGCTCAGACTCACATTTAAAAAGAGTTGCCTTTTTTCTGGGCAAACTTCGTCACAAACTTTAATCATGCAGTTTTTGATGAAATCCCCCTCCGTAAATGGCCGGGCTGATTTAGCGATCTCTTCTGCCAAAATAAAACTGGCCTTGACAGCAGCCTGGCCTTGTGATTTGGCTTTTTTGAACAGAGCCTGTCGAGATTTGAGGCCTCGTTTTAATTCCTCTGCCTTTTGTAGCCTTTGTTCCATGTCCATATTCTTGTTTTTGTCCGCGTGTTTCGTTTCATAATGTCGTCTCAGATTATACTCTTTCAGTACCGCCACACTTTCTCCACACAGAAGACACACAGGTTTTCCAGCTACCTTCGTGAACATATACTCCGACTCCCACCTTGTTTGAAACCCCCGGTTCTCAGTATCCACCTTCCGTTTTGCCATTTTTGATGGGTATCTGAAAGTTAATTTTACTGTGATGCTGACGACTGCTGTGCCAATAAATATTGAAATGAAGCAGCCTACTGCTCGGTGCGTCACCTTTGCATTGTGGGAAATGTAGTATTGGTGCGTGTAAAAGATCTGCGGGCTGCCGGCTTGCTGCGGGCCGGTTCTAATAATAAATCAAGATCATCCCAGGGGCCGTAAAAAACCTTCTTGCGGGCCGGATGTGGCCCGCGGGCCTTGACTCTGACATATGTGATATAGATGCTCATGAATTCAAACCACTCATAATGGAGTTTCACTAGCATGGCTTGTCAGTTATTGTTCTCGACTATGACTGTAATATGATTAAAGTGAATATCGTGATATTTGACATTGACGATGTATTGTGATGTAGACTGTCCTCTGTTTGAACTTTACAAATACAAACTGTGCAGTTTTATCAATTTGGCTGGAACAATGTGTTGAAAATGAAGTCTGGATGAATTCATTAAGACATTTTCTTTTTTGCCACACAAAGATGATTTAATAAGAATGGGCTATAATATCGTAAATAAGCACAGTTAGGAATGATCTAGTTATTAACAGGACCAAATGATTAGATTGGATATGGTGATATTTGGAGTAACATATCATAGATATCATATCACATATCATATGTAACATATCATATCATATCTCCCCTATTATTCACAATGGAACATTCTCCCACTTCCTGTTCATATTTGTGCCATTTCAAGATAAAGTCCTGGTTTCAGCAAACCGGGGGACAGTTTTTGTCAACAACATAGTTGTGTGTTTTGGGGAAACAGAGGTATTTCATGCCAAGTTCACTAGCTCAGGTTGTTTAGTTAAATGAACAAGCCATGCAAGCTGCGTGCAGTCAGGGGGTTCGCTAGGCTACAGATGTAGGATGTTCATTTCATCACCCTGTTGCAGGAGACATTATTTGAGGTTTAAAAATGCTTCTGAAGTTTGTCATTTTCACTTTGAAATGGCAGACTTGATTTTCCCTTTAGAAAAATATATCAAACCCTACAAAATGCCCATGAATTATAATCCACATAATAATTCACATTTCCTGTTGCTGCAGGATTATTTTCCTGCTGCAGCAAACTGGATCAAATTAAGATCCTACATCTGTAGCTGTAATAGTGGTTAGCACAGATCCAACATTTCACACATGACTGGACTGAGGCTGTAGGTTGCGTACTGTCACTGGCTGGACAAGTAGGGATGAATAAACAGTGTATCAGCCTGCCAATAAGGTACTTGGAGAAAAACAAGTGTTTTAGAGTTAATTAATTTACTTCAGTAGCCAACTTTTGCAGGGCAACCCTCCAACTCTCTTGTTAGGGCAGAGCTGAGATGACAATGTTGTGAGGAGTCATGTGCCCAGGGATTCTGCTTCCCCTATTATTGGTTATAAAGGACTGAAGTGTTGGGAGTGGAGTCAGTGGAGTCTTAACTAAAGAAAGACCTGTATTGATTAGACTGGCACCAAATAATGTGCGTCTGTTACTGTATAGCCCCAGTTTCAGTCTCTAACCCAGCTGTTCATTACGTCTCCACCAATAAAAAGTCATGAAAGCTGGCTTGTCTCTGGAGATGGGCTTAGGAGCAGACAGACGTGGGCACAGTGGCGGAATCCAAGATGCCAATCACATGATGAATCAGAGAGGTGCAGGGGGCTGCCTTTAATTGACATCCACAGCGCAAGGGAGAACAGTGGGTTAACTGCCTTGCTCAGGGGCAGAAAGACAGATTTTTACCTTGTCAGCTCGGGGATTTGATCCAGCAATCTTTCAGTTACTGGCCCAAAGCTCTAACCACTAGGCTACCTGCTGCCCCACATGAACTGTCTTGGCTTTCACTTGGTACTGTAGCATAGATATGAATGACATCACATTCAGGATGATCGGGCCCATGTTTGTTGTCTTGAATGTGTTATCAATAGACCTTATAATGCTTTTGAGCAGTAAGACAGTACAATACAACACGCCCCATGAGGATGGGATACTACTAGCTGGGAGCAACCAAAGCGATCAGGTTTTACTGTTGCCATTTTTCTCTTGGGCCTGCTACTGTACAAATGCAGTCAAATTGATGTCATGCTTGCTTTGACATTTCTCAACAATCATTCTGGCTGTGAATTATTGTTAGGGCCGGGAGATGTTCCTGACCATGTGAGCTGACCAGGACTAGGGGCCTGTAGTTTTTCCTGATTAAGTCACATAGTCACGAAAAAAACCTCCTACTCCCTCGTATTTTATGGGTCTGATTTCACATCATTCTTAGCCTTTCTATCCATCCCCATTACCGTTGCTAAGCCCAGTAAAACTGATTACTATTTAGTCTATCGAGTTGGATGTCAGTTGAACTGTACAGTAGATTCCCTCAGCTCCATGCCCAAAATATTGCTTTCTCACGAGTGCCCCGTGTCAGAGGAGTGAAGTGAGGCCTGTGCAGAAATGACCCAGATCTAAACATTTACCTTTATGTCAATGGCTGTGTGTACACTGGGGGGGGGGGGGGGGGGGGGGAGAAGCCCTTCACTTATGCAGGCTATATTCTGCCTCTGTGCCTCGGCTCCATTACTCGCTTTGTAGTTACTTATTTTATCCCCAGATCATTTTAAATAAACCAGGTGCCTTTAAAGGGTCTAGTTACAGAACATCCATTTAACTTTCACTAATGGCTAATCCAGTGGTTCCATATGAAACCTCCATGTGAAACCTCCATATGAAATCTCCATATGATACCTCCATATGAAACCTCCATGTGAAACCTCCATGTGAAACCTCCATATGATACCTCCACATGAAACCTCCATATGATACCTCCACATGAAACGTCCATATGAAACCTCCATGTGAAACCTCCATATGAAATCTCCATGTGCAACCTCCATGTGAAACCTCCATATGAAACCTCCATGTGAAACCTCCATATGAAACCTCCATGTGAAATCTCCATATGATACCTCCATTTGAAACCTCCATATGAAATCTCCATGTGAAACCTCCATATGAAACCTCCATGTGAAACCTCCATGTGAATTTTCCATATGAAACCTCCATGTGAAACCTACATGTGAAACCTCCATGTGAAATCTCCATGTGAAACCTCCATGTGAAATCTCCATATGATACCTCCATGTGAAACCTACATGTGAAACCTCCATGTGAAACCTCCATATGAAACCTCCATGTGAAACCTCCATGTGAAACCTCCATATGAAATCTCCATGTGAAACCTCCATATGAAATCTCCATGTGAAACCTACATGTGAAACCTCCATATGAAATCTCCATATGATACCTCCATATGAAATCTCCATGTGAAACCTACATGTGAAACCTACATGTGAAACCTCCATATGAAATCTCCATGTGAAACCTCCATGTGAAACCTCCACATGAAACCTCCATATGAAATCTCCATGTGAAACCTCCATGTGAAACCTCCATATGATACCTCCACATGAAACCTCCATATGATACCTCCATGTGAAATCTCCATGTGAAATATCCATATGAAATCTCCACATGAAACCTACATGTGAAACCTCCATGTGAAACCTCCATATGAAATCTCCATGTGAAACCTCCATATGAAATCTCCATGTGAAACCTCCATATGAAATCTCCATGTGAAACCTACATGTGAAACCTCCATATGAAATCTCCATATGATACCTCCATATGAAACCTCAATATGAAATCTCCATGTGAAACCTACATGTGAAACCTCCATGTGAAACCTCCATATGAAATCTCCATGTGAAACCTCCATATGAAATCTCCATGTGAAACCTACATGTGAAACCTCCATATGAAATCTCCATATGATACCTCCATATGAAATCTCCATGTGAAACCTACATGTGAAACCTCCATGTGAAACCTCCATATGAAATCTCCATGTGAAACCTCCACATGAAACCTCCATATGAAATCTCCATGTGAAACCTCCATGTGAAACCTCCATATGATACCTCCACATGAAACCTCCATATGATACCTCCATGTGAAATCTCCATGTGAAATATCCATATGAAATCTCCACATGAAACCTACATGTGAAACCTCCATGTGAAACCTCCATATGAAATCTCCATGTGAAACCTCCATATGAAATCTCCATGTGAAACCTACATGTGAAACCTCCATATGAAATATCCATATGATACCTCCATATGAAACCTACATGTGAAACCTACATGTGAAACCTCCATGTGAAATCTCCATGTGAAACCTCCATGTGAAACCTCCACATGAAACCTCCATATGAAATCTCCATGTGAAACCTCCATGTGAAACCTCCATATGATACCTCCACATGAAACCTCCATATGATACCTCCATGTGAAATCTCCATGTGAAATCTCCATATGAAATCTCCACATGAAACTACATGTGAAACCTCCATGTGAAACCTCCATGTGAAACCTCCATGTGAAACCTCCATGTGAAACCTCCATATGAAATCTCCATATGAAATCTCCATATGAAACCTACATGTGAAACCTCCATGTGAAACCTACATGTGAAACCTCCATGTGAAACCTCCATATGAAACCTCCATGTGAAACCTCCATGTGAAACCTCCATATGAAATATATAAACCTCCATATGATACCTCCACATGAAACCTCCATATGAAATCTCCATATGAAATCTCCATATGAAACCTACATGTGAAACCTCCATGTGATACCTCCATGTGAAATCTCCATGTGAAATATCCATATGAAATCTCCACATGAAACCTACATGTGAAACCTCCATATGATACCTCCACATGAAACCTCCATGTGATACCTCCACATGAAACCTCCATGTGAAACCTCCATGTGATACCTCCACATGAAACCTCCATGTGATACCTCCACATGAAACCTCCATATGATACCTCCATGTGAAACCTCCATGTGAAACCTCCATATGAAACCTCCATATGAAACCTCCATATGAAACCTCTGCGGAGAAGCATTTGGTTTGCAGATGGCAACTCTCTGGAACACGTGGAGAGGTTCTTTCTTTGTGTTTATATGTGTATGTGTGTATGTGCAATTCCCACACATGCCCTTAGGGTTCCCATATAAATGTGTTTAGTAAAACGAAACTTATTTATAGACAACTGGTTGTATCAACTTGTGTCAAATTGTGTTTGGGTAGTACGATTTCACTGCGTTCCTTTTCAGTAGGGTACAAAAAAGGGCCATTTAAAGCATGTGTAAGTGGAATATATAGATCAGGGGTGTCAAAGTCAAATGGACGGAGGGCCAAATAAAAAAATCAGCTACAAGACGAGGGCCGGACTGTTCGAATGTTCATTGAAAAATTTTTAAATGACGCATATAGTCTAGTGAACCTAATTGAACCTACTGAAAACCTAACAAATATATTACAATATGATCAGATAAATAAAGCAATATTTTCTTATGGCTCTGTCAGTAATCTTTAATTTTCAACAGACACAAAAGACAAATTTCCTTTATATAAATATCCCCATAACATGAACATTAAATGAAAGAAACCGGTATTCAAGGCACCATCAGTAGACTATATTTTCTATTTTAGCAAAAGTGGGCTAAATTTACTTCAAAGAAAAAACAATAATAGCAATTTTCTATCATCCACTCAACTGAAATATTTTTAAAATATAATTGGATTGAAATACAAAAAAATAAAGTGCAAAAATCTATTAATCAAAAACAACACTTTGTTTAAGGAGAAGTAACATGCAGTGAAAACAAATATTAAATTTTAACTTTTAAACTTGAACTGAGTAAAAACTCTAAATATGTGATTGCACAGTAATGTTCACTTGTTTGAGGTTGAGGGTGATACTTGGTGGTGTCCCATCTTTTCCACAAGTTCATCAATGTTCGGGGTAAGGCTCTGAGCTGAAGAAATCCTCAGAATTGAGTGGAGGTGTTCAGCAGTAAGTCGACTTCTGTGTGATGTTTTGTTCAGGTTCATCAAAGAAAACAGTTGTTCACACAGGTATGTGCTGCCAAACATAGACAACGTTTGAGCAGCCTGGATGCGCAGCTGGGGCATTGTGCCGGGGAGGAAACGGGCAAACTCCGCAGCACCCACTGCCGCATATTTTTCCCTCAGTGCATCATTGCATTGGAGGTCAATCAACTCCATTTGGAGGTTTGGTGGTGAGCTTTCCACGTCAACAGCAAATGGGTTACCGAGCAGTTCCAACCTGCTTTTTTGTGCTTCAAAGTCAGCAAATCGGCGTCGAAAGTCAGTGGTAAGCATACCTATTTTATCAGCCAACTGTGTGCTCGGGAACGCACTGGTAGAGAGCTTCTCTTTCATGGTCTGGCAGCTGGGAAAGTGGCTCAAATTTTCTTTCCGCATCTGCGTCTCCCACAGAGTCAGTTTGGTTTTAAATGCCTTCACTGTACTGTACATATCAGAGATGACACGATCCCGACCCTGCAGCTGCAAGTTTATTGCATTCAGATGACTCGTAATGTCACACAGAAAAGCCATTTCACACAGAAACATTTCGTCTCGGAGTTGTGTTGTGTCTTTCCCTTTGCTGTCCAAGAATAGACAAATCTCCTCACGAAGCTCGAAACATCTTTGAAGCACCTTTCCCTGGCTTAGCCATCGCACCTCTGTGTGATAAGGCAAATCACCATGCTCCGTTTCTAACTCCGTCAGAAATGCCTTGAACTGGCGGTGATTCAAACCTTTGGCTCTGATAAAGTTAACTGTGCGCGTGATGATGCTCATTACATGCTCCATTTTCAAGGCTTTACCGCACAACGCTTCCTGGTGTATGATACAATGATAAGCTGTCAGCTCACCTGTCACGTTTTCCTCTTGCATCTTTTCCCGTATCTTCGCCACCAGTCCGCTCCTGTGTCCACACATCGCAGGTGCTCCGCCGGTTGTCAAACCCACGAGTTTTTCCCAAGGCAGCTCCATCTCATTTACACATCTTGACACCTCTTCATACAAATCATGCCCCGTAGTTGTGCCATGCATAGGACGTAAAGCCAAAAACTCCTCTGTCACGCTTAGGCTGGAGTCCACTCCGCGGATGAAAATTGACAACTGGGCAATGTCAGAAATGTCGGTGCTCTCATCCACAGCCAAGGAATATGCAATAAAATCTTTTCCCTTTTTCACAAGCTGCTCTTTTAGATTGATGGACAACTGGTCTACTCTCTCGGCAATGGTGTTTCTGCTCAGACTCACATTTAAAAAGAGTTGCCTTTTTTCTGGGCAAACTTCGTCACAAACTTTAATCATGCAGTTTTTGATGAAATCCCCCTCCGTAAATGGCCGGGCTGATTTAGCGATCTCTTCTGCCAAAATAAAACTGGCCTTGACAGCAGCCTGGCCTTGTGATTTGGCTTTTTTGAACAGAGCCTGTCGAGATTTGAGGCCTCGTTTTAATTCCTCTGCCTTTTGTAGCCTTTGTTCCATGTCCATATTCTTGTTTTTGTCCGCGTGTTTCGTTTCATAATGTCGTCTCAGATTATACTCTTTCAGTACCGCCACACTTTCTCCACACAGAAGACACACAGGTTTTCCAGCTACCTTCGTGAACATATACTCCGACTCCCACCTTGTTTGAAACCCCCGGTTCTCAGTATCCACCTTCCGTTTTGCCATTTTTGATGGGTATCTGAAAGTTAATTTTACTGTGATGCTGACGACTGCTGTGCCAATAAATATTGAAATGAAGCAGCCTACTGCTCGGTGCGTCACCTTTGCATTGTGGGAAATGTAGTATTGGTGCGTGTAAAAGATCTGCGGGCTGCCGGCTTGCTGCGGGCCGGTTCTAATAATAAATCAAGATCATCCCAGGGGCCGTAAAAAACCTTCTTGCGGGCCGGATGTGGCCCGCGGGCCTTGACTCTGACATATGTGATATAGATGCTCATGAATTCAAACCACTCATAATGGAGTTTCACTAGCATGGCTTGTCAGTTATTGTTCTCGACTATGACTGTAATATGATTAAAGTGAATATCGTGATATTTGACATTGACGATGTATTGTGATGTAGACTGTCCTCTGTTTGAACTTTACAAATACAAACTGTGCAGTTTTATCAATTTGGCTGGAACAATGTGTTGAAAATGAAGTCTGGATGAATTCATTAAGACATTTTCTTTTTTGCCACACAAAGATGATTTAATAAGAATGGGCTATAATATCGTAAATAAGCACAGTTAGGAATGATCTAGTTATTAACAGGACCAAATGATTAGATTGGATATGGTGATATTTGGAGTAACATATCATAGATATCATATCACATATCATATGTAACATATCATATCATATCTCCCCTATTATTCACAATGGAACATTCTCCCACTTCCTGTTCATATTTGTGCCATTTCAAGATAAAGTCCTGGTTTCAGCAAACCGGGGGACAGTTTTTGTCAACAACATAGTTGTGTGTTTTGGGGAAACAGAGGTATTTCATGCCAAGTTCACTAGCTCAGGTTGTTTAGTTAAATGAACAAGCCATGCAAGCTGCGTGCAGTCAGGGGGTTCGCTAGGCTACAGATGTAGGATGTTCATTTCATCACCCTGTTGCAGGAGACATTATTTGAGGTTTAAAAATGCTTCTGAAGTTTGTCATTTTCACTTTGAAATGGCAGACTTGATTTTCCCTTTAGAAAAATATATCAAACCCTACAAAATGCCCATGAATTATAATCCACATAATAATTCACATTTCCTGTTGCTGCAGGATTATTTTCCTGCTGCAGCAAACTGGATCAAATTAAGATCCTACATCTGTAGCTGTAATAGTGGTTAGCACAGATCCAACATTTCACACATGACTGGACTGAGGCTGTAGGTTGCGTACTGTCACTGGCTGGACAAGTAGGGATGAATAAACAGTGTATCAGCCTGCCAATAAGGTACTTGGAGAAAAACAAGTGTTTTAGAGTTAATTAATTTACTTCAGTAGCCAACTTTTGCAGGGCAACCCTCCAACTCTCTTGTTAGGGCAGAGCTGAGATGACAATGTTGTGAGGAGTCATGTGCCCAGGGATTCTGCTTCCCCTATTATTGGTTATAAAGGACTGAAGTGTTGGGAGTGGAGTCAGTGGAGTCTTAACTAAAGAAAGACCTGTATTGATTAGACTGGCACCAAATAATGTGCGTCTGTTACTGTATAGCCCCAGTTTCAGTCTCTAACCCAGCTGTTCATTACGTCTCCACCAATAAAAAGTCATGAAAGCTGGCTTGTCTCTGGAGATGGGCTTAGGAGCAGACAGACGTGGGCACAGTGGCGGAATCCAAGATGCCAATCACATGATGAATCAGAGAGGTGCAGGGGGCTGCCTTTAATTGACATCCACAGCGCAAGGGAGAACAGTGGGTTAACTGCCTTGCTCAGGGGCAGAAAGACAGATTTTTACCTTGTCAGCTCGGGGATTTGATCCAGCAATCTTTCAGTTACTGGCCCAAAGCTCTAACCACTAGGCTACCTGCTGCCCCACATGAACTGTCTTGGCTTTCACTTGGTACTGTAGCATAGATATGAATGACATCACATTCAGGATGATCGGGCCCATGTTTGTTGTCTTGAATGTGTTATCAATAGACCTTATAATGCTTTTGAGCAGTAAGACAGTACAATACAACACGCCCCATGAGGATGGGATACTACTAGCTGGGAGCAACCAAAGCGATCAGGTTTTACTGTTGCCATTTTTCTCTTGGGCCTGCTACTGTACAAATGCAGTCAAATTGATGTCATGCTTGCTTTGACATTTCTCAACAATCATTCTGGCTGTGAATTATTGTTAGGGCCGGGAGATGTTCCTGACCATGTGAGCTGACCAGGACTAGGGGCCTGTAGTTTTTCCTGATTAAGTCACATAGTCACGAAAAAAACCTCCTACTCCCTCGTATTTTATGGGTCTGATTTCACATCATTCTTAGCCTTTCTATCCATCCCCATTACCGTTGCTAAGCCCAGTAAAACTGATTACTATTTAGTCTATCGAGTTGGATGTCAGTTGAACTGTACAGTAGATTCCCTCAGCTCCATGCCCAAAATATTGCTTTCTCACGAGTGCCCCGTGTCAGAGGAGTGAAGTGAGGCCTGTGCAGAAATGACCCAGATCTAAACATTTACCTTTATGTCAATGGCTGTGTGTACACTGGGGGGGGGGGGGGGGGGGGGGGGAGAAGCCCTTCACTTATGCAGGCTATATTCTGCCTCTGTGCCTCGGCTCCATTACTCGCTTTGTAGTTACTTATTTTATCCCCAGATCATTTTAAATAAACCAGGTGCCTTTAAAGGGTCTAGTTACAGAACATCCATTTAACTTTCACTAATGGCTAATCCAGTGGTTCCATATGAAACCTCCATGTGAAACCTCCATATGAAATCTCCATATGATACCTCCATATGAAACCTCCATGTGAAACCTCCATGTGAAACCTCCATATGATACCTCCACATGAAACCTCCATATGATACCTCCACATGAAACGTCCATATGAAACCTCCATGTGAAACCTCCATATGAAATCTCCATGTGCAACCTCCATGTGAAACCTCCATATGAAACCTCCATGTGAAACCTCCATATGAAACCTCCATGTGAAATCTCCATATGATACCTCCATTTGAAACCTCCATATGAAATCTCCATGTGAAACCTCCATATGAAACCTCCATGTGAAACCTCCATGTGAATTTTCCATATGAAACCTCCATGTGAAACCTACATGTGAAACCTCCATGTGAAATCTCCATGTGAAACCTCCATGTGAAATCTCCATATGATACCTCCATGTGAAACCTACATGTGAAACCTCCATGTGAAACCTCCATATGAAACCTCCATGTGAAACCTCCATGTGAAACCTCCATATGAAATCTCCATGTGAAACCTCCATATGAAATCTCCATGTGAAACCTACATGTGAAACCTCCATATGAAATCTCCATATGATACCTCCATATGAAATCTCCATGTGAAACCTACATGTGAAACCTACATGTGAAACCTCCATATGAAATCTCCATGTGAAACCTCCATGTGAAACCTCCACATGAAACCTCCATATGAAATCTCCATGTGAAACCTCCATGTGAAACCTCCATATGATACCTCCACATGAAACCTCCATATGATACCTCCATGTGAAATCTCCATGTGAAATATCCATATGAAATCTCCACATGAAACCTACATGTGAAACCTCCATGTGAAACCTCCATATGAAATCTCCATGTGAAACCTCCATATGAAATCTCCATGTGAAACCTCCATATGAAATCTCCATGTGAAACCTACATGTGAAACCTCCATATGAAATCTCCATATGATACCTCCATATGAAACCTCAATATGAAATCTCCATGTGAAACCTACATGTGAAACCTCCATGTGAAACCTCCATATGAAATCTCCATGTGAAACCTCCATATGAAATCTCCATGTGAAACCTACATGTGAAACCTCCATATGAAATCTCCATATGATACCTCCATATGAAATCTCCATGTGAAACCTACATGTGAAACCTCCATGTGAAACCTCCATATGAAATCTCCATGTGAAACCTCCACATGAAACCTCCATATGAAATCTCCATGTGAAACCTCCATGTGAAACCTCCATATGATACCTCCACATGAAACCTCCATATGATACCTCCATGTGAAATCTCCATGTGAAATATCCATATGAAATCTCCACATGAAACCTACATGTGAAACCTCCATGTGAAACCTCCATATGAAATCTCCATGTGAAACCTCCATATGAAATCTCCATGTGAAACCTACATGTGAAACCTCCATATGAAATATCCATATGATACCTCCATATGAAACCTACATGTGAAACCTACATGTGAAATCTCCATGTGAAACCTCCATGTGAAACCTCCACATGAAACCTCCATATGAAATCTCCATGTGAAACCTCCATGTGAAACCTCCATATAATACCTCCACATGAAACCTCCATATGATACCTCCATGTGAAATCTCCATGTGAAATCTCCATATGAAATCTCCACATGAAACTACATGTGAAACCTCCATGTGAAACCTCCATGTGAAACCTCCATGTGAAACCTCCATATGAAACCTCCATATGAAATCTCCATATGAAATCTCCATATGAAACCTACATGTGAAACCTCCATGTGAAACCTACATGTGAAACCTCCATGTGAAACCTCCATATGAAACCTCCATGTGAAACCTCCATGTGAAACCTCCATATGAAATATATAAACCTCCATATGATACCTCCACATGAAACCTCCATATGAAATCTCCATATGAAATCTCCATATGAAACCTACATGTGAAACCTCCATGTGATACCTCCATGTGAAATCTCCATGTGAAATATCCATATGAAATCTCCACATGAAACCTACATGTGAAACCTCCATATGATACCTCCACATGAAACCTCCATGTGATACCTCCACATGAAACCTCCATGTGAAACCTCCATGTGATACCTCCACATGAAACCTCCATGTGATACCTCCACATGAAACCTCCATATGATACCTCCATGTGAAACCTCCATGTGAAACCTCCATATGAAACCTCCATATGAAACCTCCATATGAAACCTCTGCGGAGAAGCATTTGGTTTGCAGATGGCAACTCTCTGGAACACGTGGAGAGGTTCTTTCTTTGTGTTTATATGTGTATGTGTGTATGTGCAATTCCCACACATGCCCTTAGGGTTCCCATATAAATGTGTTTAGTAAAACGAAACTTATTTATAGACAACTGGTTGTATCAACTTGACAGCTACTTGACAACAACTTGTGGCAGTTTGATTCTTGATGGGTATGTGGGAGAATTGGTTGTGGCGGGTGGGTATATCTATCCCCTGCTTCTTGGTGTGGTGTATGTGTTTGGTGTAGTTTGTATGTATGGTTGGGTATTGGTGTGTGTGTGTGTGGGGGGGGGGGGTGCAGTTGTGAGCATGATGTGTGTGCCAACTGTAACTGCTACACACTCCTAAACACAGCTCTTCCAGGGTCTAACAAGACAATCTAATTAGAGACTTCTGGATGTGTGTCATAACATTCTATTCTGGTATTTTAAACACGTTTAGTTGAGAGGAAAATGGTACATCTATCATGTGGGCAATGTATAAGATGCACGGAATAGTTCCAATGCAAGACTCTTTGTTTCCACAAATTGAAGCTGGTTACTGTATTGAGCAGCTATTTCTGGCTGTGTGAGGCATTTGTATTCTGTCAAGATGTATATCATACACACTTCTTTCACACATTTTCACACACTGTTCTGTTTACCCACAGAGACTCTTCCTGCTTATCTTCGTTGTCCGTCTAATGAGAGAGCTCGCCTATTTACCACGAGGGTATACATTTGCATTCTCCCACGTTGTGCATTAGTACAGTCAGTTGTATTAATTGAAGCTAACAAAGTCAATTGGACACGGCTAGAGGAGCAGTGCATTTCAGGGGAATCATTGAGTGTATTAGAATGGTGTTAAGGATGCTGCTGCTGCCTGTCATTTCCAGTAATTAGGGCGCTGTGGGCTCTCCAGGTTTTATATAGCCCTGCCTGCCTGACTGTCAGGAAAAAGACACACACACACACACACACACACACACGCACACACACACGCTGCTTCCCGACTTTCACAGCTCCATATCTGTCTGGAAGTGTGTTTATGTCCTCCCTCTCCTCTCCTCTCTCTCCTCCTCCTCAGAGTACTGTTATTTTTTGCCTTGACCCAGATGTGTAAACTTTAGCAGGGGATGTAGCTGTGTGTCGTGGAGACGGGCCCCAGAGGACTGCCTGTCAGGATGTGCTATAGCAACAGAGTGAGAGTTGGTCCGTCCTGATCAACAGAGCGTCAGGTTGAAGGCACAAGGCTAAGGGGAATGGGGAATTGCTTTACAGAGAGAAGAAGTGGAGAAAATGTATCACAATGTGGCCATGGGAGATGTACACTGAGTGTACAAAACATTAGGAACACCTTCCTAATATTGGGTCGCACCCCTTTTGCCCTCAGAACAGCCTCAATGTGTTGGGACATGGACTCTACAAGGTGTCAAAAGCATTCCAAGGGATGCTGGGCCATGTTGACTCCAATGCTTCCCACAGTTGTGTCAAGTTGTCTGGATGTCTTTTGGGTGGTGGACCATTCTTGATACACATGGGACACTGTTGAATATGAAAAACCCAGCAGTGTTACAGTTCGTGACAAACTCAAACAGGTGCGCCTGGCACCTACTACCATACCCCGTTCAATTAGCACTTAAATATTTTGTCTTGCCCATTCACCCTCTGGATGGCACACATACACAATCCATGTCTCAATTGTCTCAAGGCTTAAAAATCCTCCTTTAACCTGTCTCCTCCCCTTCATCTATACTGATTGAAGTGGATTTAACAAGTGACATAAATAAGGGATTATATCTTTCACCTGGATTCACCTGGTCAGTCATGGAAAGAGCAGGTGTTCCTAATATTTTGTACACTCAGTGTATACTCCTATTTGGGTCTCTTTCCTCTTTTCTCGGAAATCTCAGAGCCAATGACACGCTCCGTGCCTCAGTTATGTGTTAACGCACCATAGCCTCAGATGTCACTTCACTCTTACTCAGAAACAACAAGGCTTCACAGATCCTGCAAAACCTCCCATTCAGAGTCAACGGGCTCAGGATAGGCTCTGATTCCATTGCGATAAACATGTCCCCACAGATGTGTCATGGGCCAGGAAGAATATTGATGTCCCCCCCAGTGAAGCAGCAGGGTACCAGAGACAGGAGAGAGGGGTTGATGTTGGGAAGGAAGGGGGGAGGCAGTAGAGGTGAGTAATTAGTTTGTGGCTCTGTGATCATTGGCCTGGAACTGACACTGTGGTACTCCTCACCGTTCCCTGACCCCTACAGAGAGCAAGCAGCTGCAGAATGAGCCCACAGGAAGTGACATCATATCACCGTCTGAGCAGCCTGCCTGGCTCTCTCAGCCCAGCCCTAGCCCACTGGGCCTGTAGCCCATCAAACTCCCCCACAGTCCAACTGCCATTTCCAATGTTGGGGGAGAATAAACCATAAAAGCCCGTAGACTGATGTAGGTGGTGTTGTCTTTGTTACAGTGTTGCTGGACATGATGCTTTATAAGCTGGGGCTGTGCCCAGTCTGCTTTGATGAGGCCGACAGATGAGACTATAAGTGCCTATTAGTTCAGATTGTGTGTGTGTGTGTGTGCATGTGCGTGTGCGTGCGTGTGTGTGTGTGTGTGTGTGTGTGTTATCTGCTTCACCCAACAGTTACTCTGCAGCCTCATAGCAGAGGGGAGCAGTCAAAATCCCTTACAGTTTGCCTACACTGAAAAAAATGAAGGTTCTTTAATGGCATCTACAGTTCTTCATAATTCTAAAAGGTTCTTGAAATGTATGGAAGCCTGCAGATGTGTCCCTTTCATAGCACACAGACAATTGGCCAGTGTTATCTAGTGTTGATTTTTCAGTGTAACATTTTTTTTTGTTAATTCAGGAGTTAAATTAACACTTGTAAAGAGTTAAATAAACACTCATTGGTGTAAAATTATCTCAGTGTTTGTGTTAATAACCAGAGATGAACCAAAGCCACGCCCATCATTATCATATTTCCCAGCATTCTCTATTGCAGGTTTGTTTCAATATCTATGTTTTTGCATGTACATTGATAAATTAATCTTATGCTACTCAAATATAAACAACGTACATTTTTCTAAACTATTTCAATCTGTTACTTGGACTTATTGCATCCACTACTGAAATGGTTGTGCCAGGGTTGAAACATTTCTGGGGGGATTCTAGCTGGAATTTGTATGGTTCTTCAAGGAACCATCCCATTTAAGGTTCTTCTGATAACCTAAAATGCTTCCCCTATGGCAGGGGTGTCAAACTCATTCCAAGGAGGGCATAGTGTCTGCTGGTTTTTGGTTTTTCCTTTCAATTAAGACCTAGACAACCAGGTGAGGGGAGTTCCTGACTAATCAGTGCCCTTAATTCATCAATCAAGTGCAAGGGAGGAGCAAAAACCAGCAGACACCCTGGAATGAGTTTGACACTTGCCCTATGGCATCACTCTGAAGAACCTTTTTTTTTAAGAGTACCACCTCCAGCAAGGCAACATTATCAGTCACAGGTTCGAGTAGGTGACACCAGGGGAACGGGCTCTTGCTCTTCAGACACTGACAAACAGCTTTGCACACAGATTCCAGCTCTGTTTGTTTGCTGAGTCAGAGTCCCAGGCAGGAGAGTGAGGTAACTCAGCTGAGACATTTGAAAGGACTGCAGTTTCTGTTTCGCCTGCATGCTATCCCTGGCCCTCAACCAAACTGCCATCACAGGGCCTCCCCCTCTCTCTCTCTCGCTCCCCCCCCCCCCTCTCTCTCCGTCCCCCCTCCCCCTCTCTCTCTCTCGCTCCCCCCCCCTCTCTCTCCGTCCCCCCTCTCTCTCTCTCTCGCTCCTCCCCCTCCCCCCCCTCTCCGTCCCCCCTCTCTCTCTCTGCCCCCCCCTCTCTCTCCGTCCCCCCTCCCTCTCTCTCTCTCTCTCCCCCTCACCCTTGACTGGATATTACTAATGAACTCTTCTCCCAGTAGAATATGCTACAGCTGACCTCAAAAAACAAAGACATGTGTAAACAATGTGGCTCTTGCTGTTGTTGCAGAGCTCAGAGAGAGAGACAGAGAGAGATAGAGAGAGACAGAGAGAGAGATAGAGAGAGAGAGTGACAGGGAGAGAGAGTTTAGGACAGAATATCCTGTTGCTTCACTCAGAAAGACGCAAGGACATCTCTCTCTCAATTCAATTTAAAAGGGCTTTATTGACATAGGAAACATGTTTACATTGCCAAAGGAAGTGGAATAGATAATAAACAACACAAGTGAAATAAACAATCAGAAACCTCTCTCTCTCTCTCTCTCTCTCTCTCTCTCTCTCTCTCTCTCTCTCTCTCTCTCTCTCTCTCTTCCCAGTCACTCAAACAACTCTCTCCCAGTCTCCCAACCCCCCGCCCTCCTCTACTGTCTCTCTATCTCCCCCTCCCTTTCTATCACATACAGTACACACTCTGTGCATCAAAAACACAGGGACGAGAGAGAGAACAAGAGATGAGGGCACTTGGTGCAGGATAATGTACAGCGCAGTGTTTTCTCCAGCTCTCTCTCTCTCTGAGATAGATAAGGCTGATGAATGATGTCCTCCCCTAGAGCCCTCCAGAGCAGGGGCTGTGGATCCATATTCATTAGAATATGAATTAGCCTCCTTATCTGATGGTTTATTGGCGAGACTGTGATGATCCGTGCTGCCATAGCAATTCTCAGCCATAGAATATTATCCTGCTATTGTTACCCGCCAGTGTTTTGCTCTCCAAAGAGGGGAGCCGATCTGTTCACCAACATCGTCTGACTGTGCCCTTCAGACTGAACCAGAGGTGTCTCTGACTGGAGGAGATGGTATGAACACAAACACAAGTAGTAGCACCAATAGGCCTCTCGCTGCCTTTCTCTGTACTGAAGCAGCAGTTTGAAATAGTCAACCCTTTTCACTGGTGCATTGGGATCACACCCTATGTCTCGCAAGGACATGACTTCTGGCTCTCCTCTTCAGTTTCTTGCAGTCTCTCTCTCTCTCTCTCTCTCTCTCTCTCTCTCCCCCACCCTCCCTCCCTCCCTCCCTCCCTCCCCTGTCACCAGAGGTTTGTACCTGCAGGGAGACGGAGCCATTACAGCCCAAACTCATTACGTCGTCCTCAGCGGTGGCCTGGGCTGGGCCTCCTTGTTTTAGCTGAGGTCAGGAACTGATTAAATGTTGAAAAGTGGAGGCTAATCACATGGTGACCCCCCTGGGCTGTATTGTGGCCCTCATTTAGCTTCAAACAATGGATCTTTAGGGCGGCTCAGACGATGTGCTCCTCCTATGGGCCAGTTACCCTGGGCAGTCAACATAGCAGATACCACACTACTCTACTGTCTCCACTGCTGTGTGTCTGTCTGTGGACACATCACCTGGGCTGCTCCTCTCTGGCCCTACGTTCGTTATCTCTCTAATGTTTTCCAGTTAGCTCTGTTCCATTCTATTCTATTCTAAGATTCATTGAACATTTGTGGAAATGGATTGATAGAACAAGTGTTGATTAATGCCGCAATTGACCTCCATTCTGCTGTGACCTCTGGTTCACCTCTCCCGACTGTGTGGTAACAGGGCACGGTGTTACTGCTAGAAACATACTGTGGGAGGGGAACATATGAGAGGGGTGAAATGTGCAGTCCGATCAGGTGCCATTATAGCTCATTGAGGTCTGATCCTATAGAGGGTGTTTGGCTGATGTATTTCTCCACATACTGTCCTCCCTGAGACCTCTTATCAGCCCTAGCAGATATGCAGACTGGCAGACGGGTCACTCTGAATTCACGCTTCCTCCATGATGGACGAGGTCGCCGTCTCACGACAGAGAAAGCTTTTTCACTCCCAGTCGACTCCGATACATCTCAGTTACTGGGACCCTCATCAGGGCCCACAGCCTCTCCAGGTAATGAAGGAACGTGTAAGTGATCTCCTATTCACATGGTTGAAACATTTGCCCCTGAGGGATGAGGGTCTGTGGAATCCATTATGCCTGGTTCAGATTGACTTCCAGTCAGTCAGTTCTCCATGGTCAGTCAGCCTGCCTGCCTGCCTGTTGAGGGTTTGTAACAACACCACAGGGTTTGTTTGTCTGATCATATTCATGGTGATGGAGTGCAAACATGCGCTGTGGTGCACGGCCACCCGGGGTAACTCAATATGGCTGTGGGCATGCATATCTTACAGCCAGGGGAGTGCTGGGAGGTGGAGGGTTGGGAGGTGGAGGGCTGGGAGGTGGAGGGCTGGAAGGTGGAGGGCTGGGAGGTGGAGGGCTGGGAGGTGGAGGGCTGGGAGGTGGAGGGCTCGGAGGTGGAGGGCTGGGAGGTGGAGGGCTCGGAGGTGGAGGGCTGGGAGGTGGAGGGCTGGGAGGTGGAGGGCTGGGAGGTGGAGGGCTGGAAGGTGGAGGGCTGGGAGGTGGAGGGCTGGGAGGTGGAGGGCTGGGAGGTGGAGGGCTGGGAGGTGGAGGGCAGGAAGGTGGAGGGCTGGGAGGTGGAGGGCTGGAAGGTGGAGGGCTGGGAGGTGGAGGGCTGGGAGGTGGAGGGCTGGAAGGTGGAGGGCTGGGAGGTGGAGGGCTGGGAGGTGGAGGGCTGGGAGGTGGAGGGCTGGAAGGTGGAGGGCTGGAAGGTGGAGGGCTGGAAGGTGGAGGGCTGGGAGGTGGAGGGCTGGGAGGTGGAGGGCTGGGAGGTGAAGGGCTGGAAGGTGGAGGGCTGGGAGGTGGAGGGCTGGAAGGTGGAGGGCTGGGAGGTGGAGGGCTGGAAGGTGGAGGGCTGGAAGGTGGAGGGCTGGGAGGTGGAGGGCTGGGAGGTGGAGGGCTGGGAGGTGGAGGGCTGGAAGGTGGAGGGCTGGGAGGTGGAGGGCTGGGAGGTGGAGGGCTGGGAGGGGAGGCCGGACGGAAAGGGTTACTCCCTTTTGCCCAGTGATATTGCAACCAGCTGCTGTCGCCCTGGGCTTCCTGCTAACCAGACTGCAATAAATCCATCCTTAACCCTCCGTCTCCACTATTTGTCAAGTCAACAGGGGTGATAGCGCAGAAACGGTGGAAAGAAAATATGAAAAATACACAATGTTTTCTTTGCCTGATTAAAGACTCTGTAGTGCGTGCTGCGAATGTTGCTTTTCTTGCCCTCCGGGGTTATTGTAATACAAACCCACTATACTCCGCTATGTTAGTTGTTCTCCAAACAGACAACCGTAAAGAGGAAAAATGGAGTGTGAAGTTAGTTATGTACAGAGTGAGTTGGGAAATCAAAGTGTGTCTGGCTGAGAGGTGAAGGCACTGCTGGATAGAGTTTAGTAGCCCTGCAGAGACACACAGAATAGATGTGTTGGCAGCAAACACAATCACAAGGCTTGTTAGAGAAAAAGGAAGAACACAACAGCATTTCTCCAATCTCTCTCTGGGCTGAGATAATTGAAAATAAATGATGTCTTGTCGTGGCAGTGCTGCAGACTAAATAGTCATTTGTGCTGCAGAGCAGAAGACTCAGAGAGTTGCGCTCCTATACCTCCACCTCGGTCTAACGGCTCCATCTGGCTCCGACAAAATGACCCAGTACCCCTAGCTCATCTCTCCAGTCCCAAGGCTTCCAGTCCCCAGAAGTCCCACCCTAACAGGCCCTGGCATGGGCACGTGTCAACAGGTTGTTCTTCTAGAGGTTGACCCCCAGTTAGAGGCCATTGTTTTTACATTGTGTGCCTTTTCTGGTTTATTTACCTTCCCATAAACCCCCTCCCTCAGGTCAAGGGTCAGGGGGAAGGACATCTCAGGCCGTCTGTTTAGACTGGGCCTCTCTGCCTGACCCACAGCCTGGCTCTACACTCATACACACAGAGGAACACAAGCAGCTGCCTTTGGGTAGACGAGAGCATCCTCACTGCCTCTACTACACATGCATATTTCTCATTTTCCAAGGTTACATCTTTCAAGGGTAATGTTCTGCATTATATAGTTGGTAACAGCAGTGCCCCCCCTGGGGTTACTGTATGGCAATCTAGCAACATAGCTAGCTGTTATGACAAAGCTACTTTTTGTTGTTGCGTCAACACTCGTTTTTGAGGACTTCATAGGACCCTGTCTGTGTGCCATTGTGGCTAATGAGCTTGTCGGTCTGAAGAGTTACTGGGGTCAGAGACAGACAGGCCTGGTGGGCTACAGTGTTACTGGGGTCAGAGACAGACAGGCCTGGTGGGCTGCAGTGTTACTGGGGTCAGAGACAGACAGGTCTGGTGGGCTACAGTGTTACTGGGGTCAGAGACAGACAGGTCTGGTGCGCTGCAGTGTTACTGGGGTCAGAGACAGACAGGCCTGGTGGGCTGCAGTGTTACTGGGGTCAGAGACAGGCCTGGTGGGCTACAGTGTTACTGGGGTCAGAGACAGACAGGTCTGGTGGGCTACAGTGTTACTGGGGTCAGAGACAGACAGGCCTGGTGGGCTGCAGTGTTACTGGGGTCAGAGACAGGCCTGGTGGGCTACAGTGTTACTGGGGTCAGAGACAGACAGGCCTGGTGGGCTGCAGTGTTACTGGGGTCAGAGACAGGCCTGGTGGGCTACAGTGTTACTGGGGTCAGAGACAGACAGGCCTGGTGGGCTACAGTGTTACTGGGGTCAGAGACAGACAGGTCTGGTGCGCTGCAGTGTTACTGGGGTCAGAGACAGACAGGCCTGGTGGGCTGCAGTGTTACTGGGGTCAGAGACAGACAGGCCTGGTGGGCTGCAGTGTTACTGGGGTCAGAGACAGACAGGTCTGGTGGGCTGCAGTGTTACTGGGGTCAGAGACAGACAGGCCTGGTGGGCTGCAGTGTTACTGGGGTCAGAGACAGACAGGCCTGGTGGGCTACAGTGTTACTGGGGTCAGAGACAGGCCTGGTGGGCTACAGTGTTACTAGGGTCAGAGACAGACAGGCCTGGTGGGCTGCAGTGTTACTGGGGTCAGAGACAGACAGGCCTGGTGGGCTGCAGTGTTACTGGGGTCAGAGA
The DNA here is from genome assembly GCF_013265735.2 of Oncorhynchus mykiss. Lineage (NCBI taxonomy): Eukaryota > Metazoa > Chordata > Actinopteri > Salmoniformes > Salmonidae > Oncorhynchus > Oncorhynchus mykiss. The sequence continues at coordinate 23,605,968 of NC_048590.1, forward strand.
CAGACAGGTCTGGTGGGCTGCAGTGTTACTGGGGTCAGAGACAGGCCTGGTGGGCTGCAGTGTTACTGGGGTCAGAGACAGACAGGCCTGGTGGGCTGCAGTGTTACTGGGGTCAGAGACAGACAGGCCTGGTGGGCTGCAGTGTTACTGGGGTCAGAGACAGACAGGCCTGGTGGGCTGCAGTGTTACTGGGGTCAGAGACAGACAGGTCTGGTGGGCTGCAGTGTTACTGGGGTCAGAGACAGACAGGCCTGGTGGGCTGCAGTGTTACTGGGGTCAGAGACAGACAGGTCTGGTGGGCTGCAGTGTTACTGGGGTCAGAGACAGACAGGCCTGGTGGGCTACAGTGTTACTGGGGTCAGAGACAGACAGGTCTGGTGGGCTACAGTGTTACTGGGGTCAGAGACAGACAGGTCTGGTGGGCTGCAGTGTTACTGGGGTCAGAGACAGACAGGCCTGGTGGGCTGCAGTGTTACTGGGGTCAGAGACAGGCCTGGTGGGCTACAGTGTTACTGGGGTCAGAGACAGACAGGCCTGGTGGGCTGCAGTGTTACTGGGGTCAGAGACAGACAGGCCTGGTGGGCTGCAGTGTTACTGGGGTAAGAGACAGACAGGTCTGGTGGGCTACAGTGTTACTGGGGTCAGAGACAGACAGGTCTGGTGGGCTGCAGTGTTACTGGGGTCAGAGACAGACAGGTCTGGTGCGCTGCAGTGTTACTGGGGTCAGAGACAGACAGGCCTGGTGGGCTGCAGTGTTACTGGGGTCAGAGACAGGCCTGGTGGGCTACAGTGTTACTGGGGTCAGAGACAGACAGGCCTGGTGGGCTGCAGTGTTACTGGGGTCAGAGACAGACAGGCCTGGTGGGCTGCAGTGTTACTGGGGTCAGAGACAGACAGGTCTGGTGGGCTGCAGTGTTACTGGGGTCAGAGACAGGCCTGGTTGGCTGCAGTGTTACTGGGGTCAGAGACAGGCCTGGTGGGCTGCAGTGTTACTGGGGTCAGAGACAGACAGGCCTGGTGGGCTGCAGTGTTACTGGGGTCAGAGACAGACAGGTCTGGTGGGCTGCAGTGTTACTGGGGTCAGAGACAGGCCTGGTGGGCTGCAGTGTTACTGGGGTCAGAGACAGACAGGCCTGGTGGGCTGCAGTGTTATTGGGGTCAGAGACAGACAGGCCTGGTGGGCTGCAGTGTTACTGGGGTCAGAGACAGACAGGCCTGGTGGGCTGCAGTGTTACTGGGGTCAGAGACAGACAGGTCTGGTGGGCTGCAGTGTTACTGGGGTCAGAGACAGACAGGCCTGGTGGGCTGCAGTGTTACTGGGGTCAGAGACAGACAGGTCTGGTGGGCTGCAGTGTTACTGGGGTCAGAGACAGACAGGCCTGGTGGGCTACAGTGTTACTGGGGTCAGAGACAGACAGGTCTGGTGGGCTGCAGTGTTACTGGGGTCAGAGACAGACAGGCCTGGTGGGCTACAGTGTTACTGGGGTCAGAGACAGACAGGTCTGGTGGGCTGCAGTGTTACTGGGGTCAGAGACAGACAGGCCTGGTGGGCTGCAGTGTTACTGGGGTCAGAGACAGACAGGCCTGGTGGGCTGCAGTGTTACTGGGGTCAGAGACAGACAGGCCTGGTGGGCTGCAGTGTTACTGGGGTCAGAGACAGACAGGCCTGGTGGGCTGCAGTGTTACTGGGGTCAGAGACAGACAGGTCTGGTGGGCTGCAGTGTTACTGGGGTCAGAGACAGGCCTGGTGGGCTGCAGTGTTACTGGGGTCAGAGACAGGCCTGGTGGGCTGCAGTGTTACTGGGGTCAGAGACAGGCCTGGTGGGCTGCAGTGTTACTGGGGTCAGAGACAGGCCTGGTGGGCTGCAGTGTTACTGGGGTCAGAGACAGACAGGTCTGGTGGGCTACAGTGTTACTGGGGTCAGAGACAGACAGGCCTGGTGGGCTACAGTGTTACTGGGGTCAGAGACAGGCCTGGTGGGCTGCAGTGTTACTGGGGTCAGAGACAGGCCTGGTGGGCTGCAGTGTTACTGGGGTCAGAGACAGGCCTGGTGGGCTGCAGTGTTACTGGGGTCAGAGACAGGCCTGGTGGGCTGCAGTGTTACTGGGGTCAGAGACAGACAGGCCTGGTGGGCTGCAGTGTTACTGGGGTCAGAGACAGACAGTCCTGGTGGGCTGCAGTGTTACTGGGGTCAGAGACAGACAGGCCTGGTGGGCTGCAGTGTTACTGGGGTCAGAGACAGACAGGTCACCTATTGAATGCTAATGCTCCATCAACACTGCTACATTTGACTGAGCTGGACCCTGCTATAGGGTGACAGGGGGTTGCATGGGGCCGCATGGCTTTCAACATAACAACAACAACAGCAATCTAGACCAAAAAGCCCCAATACGACTCATTCCCCTGCAGATTCACAGATTAGAAACCATATTTATGGTTTTGTTTTTCGGTTTGTGACATAGACAGAGGAGGAGAGTTGTAAAGTGGAAAGATATTAGCGGTCTTTGTCCACATTAGAGCCATTCTACATGCAGCTTTACCAGCAACATGAATGTCCTAGCCAGTGAAGTCAACGCTGCTCTCTCTAAGCACCCTTCAGTTTTCAAAAGCTCTTCAAAAACATCCCAGTTGTACTGTCTGACTGCTCTCCTCAACCCTCCACACACTAGCTGTCTATTAGTTAATTATGGAAGTGTAGGCATACTGCATATTTGTACTAAAAACATCCCAGTTGTACTGTCTGACTGCTCTCCTCAACCCTCCACACACTAGCTGTCTATTAGTTAATTATGGAAGTGTAGGCATACTGCATATTTGTACTAAAAACATCCCAGTTGTACTGTCTGACTGCTCTCCTCAACCCTCCACACACTAGCTGTCTATTAGTTAATTATGGAAGTGTAGGCATACTGCATATTTGTACTAAAAACATCCCAGTTGTACTGTCTGACTGCTCTCCTCAACCCTCCACACACTAGCTGTCTATTAGTTAATTATGGAAGTGTAGGCATACTGCATATTTGTACTAAAAACATCCCAGTTGTACTGTCTGACTGCTCTCCTCAACCCTCCACACACTAGCTGTCTATTAGTTAATTATGGAAGTGTAGGCATACTGCATATTTGTACTAAAAACATCCCAGTTGTACTGTCTGACTGCTCTCCTCAACCCTCCACACACTAGCTGTCTATTAGTTAATTATGGAAGTGTAGGCATACTGCATATTTGTACTAAAAACATCCCAGTTGTACTGTCTGACTGCTCTCCTCAACCCTCCACACACTAGCTGTCTATTAGTTAATTATGGAAGTGTAGGCATACTGCATATTTGTACTAAAAACATCCCAGTTGTACTGTCTGACTGCTCTCCTCAACCCTCCACACACTAGCTGTCTATTAGTTAATTATGGAAGTGTAGGCATACTGCATATTTGTACTAAAAACATCCCAGTTGTACTGTCTGACTGCTCTCCTCAACCCTCCACACACTAGCTGTCTATTAGTTAATTATGGAAGTGTAGGCATACTGCATATTTGTACTAAAAACATCCCAGTTGTACTGTCTGACTGCTCTCCTCAACCCTCCACACACTAGCTGTCTATTAGTTAATTATGGAAGTGTAGGCATACTGCATATTTGTACTAAAAACATCCCAGTTGTACTGTCTGACTGCTCTCCTCAACCCTCCACACACTAGCTGTCTATTAGTTAATTATGGAAGTGTAGGCATACTGCATATTTGTACTAAAAACATCCCAGTTGTACTGTCTGACTGCTCTCCTCAACCCTCCACACACTAGCTGTCTATTAGTTAATTATGGAAGTGTAGGCATACTGCATATTTGTACTAAAAACATCCCAGTTGTACTGTCTGACTGCTCTCCTCAACCCTCCACACACTAGCTGTCTATTAGTTAATTATGGAAGTGTAGGCATACTGCATATTTGTACTAAAAACATCCCAGTTGTACTGTCTGACTGCTCTCCTCAACCCTCCACACACTAGCTGTCTATTAGTTAATTATGGAAGTGTAGGCATACTGCATATTTGTACTAAAAACATCCCAGTTGTACTGTCTGACTGCTCTCCTCAACCCTCCACACACTAGCTGTCTATTAGTTAATTATGGAAGTGTAGGCATACTGCATATTTGTACTAAAAACATCCCAGTTGTACTGTCTGACTGCTCTCCTCAACCCTCCACACACTAGCTGTCTATTAGTTAATTATGGAAGTGTAGGCATACTGCATATTTGTACTAAAAACATCCCAGTTGTACTGTCTGACTGCTCTCCTCAACCCTCCACACACTAGCTGTCTATTAGTTAATTATGGAAGTGTAGGCATACTGCATATTTGTACTAAAAACATCCCAGTTGTACTGTCTGACTGCTCTCCTCAACCCTCCACACACTAGCTGTCTATTAGTTAATTATGGAAGTGTAGGCATACTGCATATTTGTACTAAAAACATCCCAGTTGTACTGTCTGACTGCTCTCCTCAACCCTCCACACACTAGCTGTCTATTAGTTAATTATGGAAGTGTAGGCATACTGCATATTTGTACTAAAAACATCCCAGTTGTACTGTCTGACTGCTCTCCTCAACCCTCCACACACTAGCTGTCTATTAGTTAATTATGGAAGTGTAGGCATACTGCATATTTGTACTAAAAACATCCCAGTTGTACTGTCTGACTGCTCTCCTCAACCCTCCACACACTAGCTGTCTATTAGTTAATTATGGAAGTGTAGGCATACTGCATATTTGTACTAAAAACATCCCAGTTGTACTGTCTGACTGCTCTCCTCAACCCTCCACACACTAGCTGTCTATTAGTTAATTATGGAAGTGTAGGCATACTGCATATTTGTACTAAAAACATCCCAGTTGTACTGTCTGACTGCTCTCCTCAACCCTCCACACACTAGCTGTCTATTAGTTAATTATGGAAGTGTAGGCATACTGCATATTTGTACTAAAAACATCCCAGTTGTACTGTCTGACTGCTCTCCTCAACCCTCCACACACTAGCTGTCTATTAGTTAATTATGGAAGTGTAGGCATACTGCATATTTGTACTAAAAACATCCCAGTTGTACTGTCTGACTGCTCTCCTCAACCCTCCACACACTAGCTGTCTATTAGTTAATTATGGAAGTGTAGGCATACTGCATATTTGTACTAAAAACATCCCAGTTGTACTGTCTGACTGCTCTCCTCAACCCTCCACACACTAGCTGTCTATTAGTTAATTATGGAAGTGTAGGCATACTGCATATTTGTACTAAAAACATCCCAGTTGTACTGTCTGACTGCTCTCCTCAACCCTCCACACACTAGCTGTCTATTAGTTAATTATGGAAGTGTAGGCATACTGCATATTTGTACTAAAAACATCCCAGTTGTACTGTCTGACTGCTCTCCTCAACCCTCCACACACTAGCTGTCTATTAGTTAATTATGGAAGTGTAGGCATACTGCATATTTGTACTAAAAACATCCCAGTTGTACTGTCTGACTGCTCTCCTCAACCCTCCACACACTAGCTGTCTATTAGTTAATTATGGAAGTGTAGGCATACTGCATATTTGTACTAAAAACATCCCAGTTGTACTGTCTGACTGCTCTCCTCAACCCTCCACACACTAGCTGTCTATTAGTTAATTATGGAAGTGTAGGCATACTGCATATTTGTACTAAAAACATCCCAGTTGTACTGTCTGACTGCTCTCCTCAACCCTCCACACACTAGCTGTCTATTAGTTAATTATGGAAGTGTAGGCATACTGCATATTTGTACTAAAAACATCCCAGTTGTACTGTCTGACTGCTCTCCTCAACCCTCCACACACTAGCTGTCTATTAGTTAATTATGGAAGTGTAGGCATACTGCATATTTGTACTAAAAACATCCCAGTTGTACTGTCTGACTGCTCTCCTCAACCCTCCACACACTAGCTGTCTATTAGTTAATTATGGAAGTGTAGGCATACTGCATATTTGTACTAAAAACATCCCAGTTGTACTGTCTGACTGCTCTCCTCAACCCTCCACACACTAGCTGTCTATTAGTTAATTATGGAAGTGTAGGCATACTGCATATTTGTACTAAAAACATCCCAGTTGTACTGTCTGACTGCTCTCCTCAACCCTCCACACACTAGCTGTCTATTAGTTAATTATGGAAGTGTAGGCATACTGCATATTTGTACTAAAAACATCCCAGTTGTACTGTCTGACTGCTCTCCTCAACCCTCCACACACTAGCTGTCTATTAGTTAATTATGGAAGTGTAGGCATACTGCATATTTGTACTAAAAACATCCCAGTTGTACTGTCTGACTGCTCTCCTCAACCCTCCACACACTAGCTGTCTATTAGTTAATTATGGAAGTGTAGGCATACTGCATATTTGTACTAAAAACATCCCAGTTGTACTGTCTGACTGCTCTCCTCAACCCTCCACACACTAGCTGTCTATTAGTTAATTATGGAAGTGTAGGCATACTGCATATTTGTACTAAAAACATCCCAGTTGTACTGTCTGACTGCTCTCCTCAACCCTCCACACACTAGCTGTCTATTAGTTAATTATGGAAGTGTAGGCATACTGCATATTTGTACTAAAAACATCCCAGTTGTACTGTCTGACTGCTCTCCTCAACCCTCCACACACTAGCTGTCTATTAGTTAATTATGGAAGTGTAGGCATACTGCATATTTGTACTAAAAACATCCCAGTTGTACTGTCTGACTGCTCTCCTCAACCCTCCACACACTAGCTGTCTATTAGTTAATTATGGAAGTGTAGGCATACTGCATATTTGTACTAAAAACATCCCAGTTGTACTGTCTGACTGCTCTCCTCAACCCTCCACACACTAGCTGTCTATTAGTTAATTATGGAAGTGTAGGCATACTGCATATTTGTACTAAAAACATCCCAGTTGTACTGTCTGACTGCTCTCCTCAACCCTCCACACACTAGCTGTCTATTAGTTAATTATGGAAGTGTAGGCATACTGCATATTTGTACTAAAAACATCCCAGTTGTACTGTCTGACTGCTCTCCTCAACCCTCCACACACTAGCTGTCTATTAGTTAATTATGGAAGTGTAGGCATACTGCATATTTGTACTAAAAACATCCCAGTTGTACTGTCTGACTGCTCTCCTCAACCCTCCACACACTAGCTGTCTATTAGTTAATTATGGAAGTGTAGGCATACTGCATATTTGTACTAAAAACATCCCAGTTGTACTGTCTGACTGCTCTCCTCAACCCTCCACACACTAGCTGTCTATTAGTTAATTATGGAAGTGTAGGCATACTGCATATTTGTACTAAAAACATCCCAGTTGTACTGTCTGACTGCTCTCCTCAACCCTCCACACACTAGCTGTCTATTAGTTAATTATGGAAGTGTAGGCATACTGCATATTTGTACTAAAAACATCCCAGTTGTACTGTCTGACTGCTCTCCTCAACCCTCCACACACTAGCTGTCTATTAGTTAATTATGGAAGTGTAGGCATACTGCATATTTGTACTAAAAACATCCCAGTTGTACTGTCTGACTGCTCTCCTCAACCCTCCACACACTAGCTGTCTATTAGTTAATTATGGAAGTGTAGGCATACTGCATATTTGTACTAAAAACATCCCAGTTGTACTGTCTGACTGCTCTCCTCAACCCTCCACACACTAGCTGTCTATTAGTTAATTATGGAAGTGTAGGCATACTGCATATTTGTACTAAAAACATCCCAGTTGTACTGTCTGACTGCTCTCCTCAACCCTCCACACACTAGCTGTCTATTAGTTAATTATGGAAGTGTAGGCATACTGCATATTTGTACTAAAAACATCCCAGTTGTACTGTCTGACTGCTCTCCTCAACCCTCCACACACTAGCTGTCTATTAGTTAATTATGGAAGTGTAGGCATACTGCATATTTGTACTAAAAACATCCCAGTTGTACTGTCTGACTGCTCTCCTCAACCCTCCACACACTAGCTGTCTATTAGTTAATTATGGAAGTGTAGGCATACTGCATATTTGTACTAAAAACATCCCAGTTGTACTGTCTGACTGCTCTCCTCAACCCTCCACACACTAGCTGTCTATTAGTTAATTATGGAAGTGTAGGCATACTGCATATTTGTACTAAAAACATCCCAGTTGTACTGTCTGACTGCTCTCCTCAACCCTCCACACACTAGCTGTCTATTAGTTAATTATGGAAGTGTAGGCATACTGCATATTTGTACTAAAAACATCCCAGTTGTACTGTCTGACTGCTCTCCTCAACCCTCCACACACTAGCTGTCTATTAGTTAATTATGGAAGTGTAGGCATACTGCATATTTGTACTAAAAACATCCCAGTTGTACTGTCTGACTGCTCTCCTCAACCCTCCACACACTAGCTGTCTATTAGTTAATTATGGAAGTGTAGGCATACTGCATATTTGTACTAAAAACATCCCAGTTGTACTGTCTGACTGCTCTCCTCAACCCTCCACACACTAGCTGTCTATTAGTTAATTATGGAAGTGTAGGCATACTGCATATTTGTACTAAAAACATCCCAGTTGTACTGTCTGACTGCTCTCCTCAACCCTCCACACACTAGCTGTCTATTAGTTAATTATGGAAGTGTAGGCATACTGCATATTTGTACTAAAAACATCCCAGTTGTACTGTCTGACTGCTCTCCTCAACCCTCCACACACTAGCTGTCTATTAGTTAATTATGGAAGTGTAGGCATACTGCATATTTGTACTAAAAACATCCCAGTTGTACTGTCTGACTGCTCTCCTCAACCCTCCACACACTAGCTGTCTATTAGTTAATTATGGAAGTGTAGGCATACTGCATATTTGTACTAAAAACATCCCAGTTGTACTGTCTGACTGCTCTCCTCAACCCTCCACACACTAGCTGTCTATTAGTTAATTATGGAAGTGTAGGCATACTGCATATTTGTACTAAAAACATCCCAGTTGTACTGTCTGACTGCTCTCCTCAACCCTCCACACACTAGCTGTCTATTAGTTAATTATGGAAGTGTAGGCATACTGCATATTTGTACTAAAAACATCCCAGTTGTACTGTCTGACTGCTCTCCTCAACCCTCCACACACTAGCTGTCTATTAGTTAATTATGGAAGTGTAGGCATACTGCATATTTGTACTAAAAACATCCCAGTTGTACTGTCTGACTGCTCTCCTCAACCCTCCACACACTAGCTGTCTATTAGTTAATTATGGAAGTGTAGGCATACTGCATATTTGTACTAAAAACATCCCAGTTGTACTGTCTGACTGCTCTCCTCAACCCTCCACACACTAGCTGTCTATTAGTTAATTATGGAAGTGTAGGCATACTGCATATTTGTACTAAAAACATCCCAGTTGTACTGTCTGACTGCTCTCCTCAACCCTCCACACACTAGCTGTCTATTAGTTAATTATGGAAGTGTAGGCATACTGCATATTTGTACTAAAAACATCCCAGTTGTACTGTCTGACTGCTCTCCTCAACCCTCCACACACTAGCTGTCTATTAGTTAATTATGGAAGTGTAGGCATACTGCATATTTGTACTAAAAACATCCCAGTTGTACTGTCTGACTGCTCTCCTCAACCCTCCACACACTAGCTGTCTATTAGTTAATTATGGAAGTGTAGGCATACTGCATATTTGTACTAAAAACATCCCAGTTGTACTGTCTGACTGCTCTCCTCAACCCTCCACACACTAGCTGTCTATTAGTTAATTATGGAAGTGTAGGCATACTGCATATTTGTACTAAAAACATCCCAGTTGTACTGTCTGACTGCTCTCCTCAACCCTCCACACACTAGCTGTCTATTAGTTAATTATGGAAGTGTAGGCATACTGCATATTTGTACTAAACTACTAATTGAGTATTATACAGATTATTTGATGTGTTTTACTTAGTTATTGTTTCATGGTTAAAGTTGGTTAGACCTGCAGTCTGTTGCATGACTCTGCAGCTTGCAGACAGTCTTCTCCTCGTTCCCCCATTCTGCCTCTGTGTGACTAGTCTGACTGACTCAAACTTCCTGTCATATAGTATTTCAACTGCACATGTCCCCTGTGGGTGGTCATGCCATGCTACACATCAGGGAAATGACTGTATGTATGAATGATTAGAACCCTGATGGTAAAAGTCCCATGCCTGAGCCTGTTTTCCATCCCCTGTCCACTGGTATCAGAAAACAAAATGGTGGTGATATATTGGCGAGTGTTTAATGGTCACTGTGACACGCGGTGTAAATCTACTCAGTCCCTCAGTGGCATGAAGAGTTGGGGGTCCAGGAAGTAAAATGAATTGGAATTTCAGTGTACTTCCTGAATTGACTGAATAAAAAATGTAATTGGCCCTAACTCTGATGGCATGCCCTAGCAGTGTCTTGTCAGTCTGTCAATCAGTCTGTGTGTCATGCTGGGGTCATGGTGGTGGACGGTAATTAATGAGTGTCTGTTAAACAGTGAAATGTGATCCCAAATTAGAACACAGAGCCAGTGTGGAGGCACACGTTTTCATTAGCCCAGGAGACAGGTGTGTGTGGTCAATATGGTATCCTCTGAAAGGATAGCCATTCAGTCAGGTTTGCTATAAGGCACAGATGATAAACTCAGCTATTAATGAGATTTACTGCAGACACTTACCTGCCTGCCTTCTCGTCGGTGCTGAATCAAATGAATGGAAAGCAATAAAAAGGAAGATAATGGAAACAAAGATGGAAAATAAATGAACAGAAACAAATAAAAACAAATAGAAAATCATAGAATAGAATGCTGGTTTTGCTTGTCTCAGATTTGACATGTGTCGTCTTGTCAGAGCATCCTTGGTGAGTCTGATTTAATATTGAAAGGGAATTTGTGAGTTCCACCACAATCTAAACAGTAGACACACATTGTAACGACATATTTCATATGAATGTGTAAATATATGATTGTTTTATGGAAATGTCCCTCACACTAAGGGACATTTTCCCCCCAGTGGGAATTGCCACTGAGAGAGCAGCAGAAAACCTGGTGAGATTGAGCAGTTCATTTGATTGGCTGTGTTCAGCTGGCGATGAGGCGAACACTCAAGAGGTGCCCGTTAATAGGCGTTTTACGACTGATGTTGGAGGAACGGTCTCTCTGCTCAATCTCTGCCTTACAAAATGGTCATTGTCATAGCCTCGTTCTATTCTTAGTCAAGCGATAATGTGTTTTTACACAAAATAATAAAACTGTCAGTTTTCAGCTTGCTGCCTGTTTCCTTTAATGTCAGTGATGAGACATTTGAAGCAAGGGAAGGAGTGTTGTACTCTGAAGATGTTGACCGTCACAGTCTCTCTGAAGGTGAACATGTAAAGCAGTCTGTCTTTTCTTACCATATGGCAGTTTAGTAACACACACACACACACATTCAGTGATGAGACAATCCAAGGTTAATTAACATATAAACATGGAAATACAGGTGCACTTTATGATCCGTGTTTAAACACCGTCATGCACGTTTCAAGCTAGAAATGAAAAGCGCATAAGAGTACACAAATACATACAGGGGCAGAGAGTACACATATACATACAGGGGCAGAGAGTACACATATACATACAGGGGCAGAGAGTACACGTATACATACGGGGCAGAGAGTACACGTATACATACAGGCGCAGAGAGTACACGTATACATACGGGGCAGAGAGTACACGTATACATACAGGCGCAGAGAGTACACGTATACATACAGGGGCAGAGTACACATATACATACAGGGGAAGATAGTACACGTATACATACGGGGGCAGAGAGTACACGTATACATACAGGGGCAGAGAGTACACGTATACATACGGGGCAGAGAGTACACGTATACATACAGGCGCAGAGAGTACACGTATACATACAGGGGCAGAGTACACATATACATACAGGGGAAGATAGTACACGTATACATACGGGGGCAGAGTACACATATACATACAGGGGCAGAGAGTACACGTATACATACAGGGGCAGAGAGTACACATATATATACAGGGGAAGATAGTACACGTATACATACGGGGGCAGAGAGTACACGTATACATACAGGGGCAGAGAGTACACGTATATATACAGGGGCAGAGAGTACACGTATATATACAGGGGCAGAGAGTACACGTATATATACAGGGGCAGAGAGTACACGTATACGTACAGGGGCAGAGAGTACACATATACGTACAGGGGCAGAGAGTACACGTATATATACAGGGGCAGAGAGTACACGTATATATACAGGGGCAGAGAGTACACGTATACATACGGGGCAGAGAGTACACGTATACATACAGGCGCAGAGAGTACACGAATACATACAGGGGCAGAGAGTACACGTATACATACAGGGGCAGAGAGTACACATATACATGGGCAGAGAGTACACGAATACATACAGGGGCAGAGAGTACACGTATATATACAGGGGCAGATAGTACACATATACATACAGGGGCAGAGAGTACACGTATACATACATGGGCAGAGAGTACACGTATACATACAGGGGCAGAGAGTACACTTATACATACAGGGGCAGAGAGTACACGTATACATACATGGGCAGAGAGTACACGTATACATACATGGGCAGAGAGTACACGTATACATACAGGGGCAGAGAGTACACGTATATATACAGGGGCAGAGAGTACACTTATACATACAGGGGCAGAGAGTACACGTATACATACAGGGGCAGATAGTACACATATACATACAGGGGCAGAGAGTACACGTATACATACATGGGCAGAGAGTACACGAATACATACAGGGGCAGAGAGTACACGTATACATACAGGTGCAGAGAGTACACATATACATACAGGGGCAGAGAGTACACATATACATGGGCAGAGAGTACACATATACATACAGGGGCAGAGAGTACACATATACAGGGGCAGAGAGTACACATATACAGGTGCAGAGAGTACACATATACATACAGGGGCAGAGAGTACACATATACATACAGGGGCAGAGAGTACACATATACATGGGCAGAGAGTACACGTATACATACAGGGGCAGAGAGTACACATATACAGGGGCAGAGAGTGAACCTGAATCTTATTAAAGTCCAACTGAAACCACCATCTCTCTATCCGTCTCAACCTCATATTGGCTATTATGTCACGGTTCTCATTGAAAAGACATGGAGTTAATTGGATGTAGTTATATTTCTACTGACAACCAGCTACTGTCAGTGTCATGCCAGTGTCATCCTGTGTGTTATTGTACCCCGGGCATTTCCTCCAAGGGCACACAGCCAGGGAATAATGCCTGGGGTAGTGTGTTTCTCCACTGATTTCGTGGTCTACCTCCATCGAACCGTACCGATCAACCTTTCAATTCTACAATTTCCTGGCATGGTCAAAAGCACTTAAACGTTTCTCTCCATCTGTTTACCCCATCTCTCCCTCTGTCCCTCCTCGTTCCCTCGCTCCCTCTCCTCCTCTCCATCTGTACTTGTGTCTGTTTGTCAACCTCTTTTTCAGTAAATGTGTCTTGTCGCTCCCTCCCTCCCACCCCCAGGCTGGGCTGGTGTCCCCTTGTCCCTCCCACCCCCAGGATGGGCTGGTGTCCCCTGTGTCCCTCCCACCCCCCACCCCCCACCCCCAGACTGGGCTGGTGTCCCCTGTGTCCCTCCCCTCCCTCCCACCCCCAGGCTGGGCTGGTGTCTCCTGTGTCCCTCCCCTCCCTCCCACACCCCACCCCCAGGCTGGGCTGGTGTCCCATGTGTCCCTCCCACCCCCAGGCTGGGCTGGTGTCCCCTTGTCCCTCCCAACCACAGGCTGGGCTGGTGTCCCCTGTGTCCCTCCCTCCTCCCACCCCCCACCCCCAGGCTGGGGTGGTGTCCCCTGTGTCCCTCGCTCCTCCCTCCTCCCACCCCCAGGCTAGTCTGGTGTCCCCTATATCCCTCCCTCCTCCCTCCTCCCACCCCCAGGCTGGGCTGGTGTCCCCTGTGTCCCTCCCTCCTCCCACCCCCCACACCCAGGCTGGGCTAGTGTCCCCTGTGTCCCTCCCTCCTCCCACCCCCCACCTCCAGGCTGGGCTGGTGTCCCCTTTGTCCCTCCCTCCTCCCTCCTCCCACCCCCAGGCTGGGCTGGTGTCCCCTGTGTCCCTCCCTCCTCCCACCCCCCACACCCAGGCTGGGCTGGTGTCCCCTGTGTCCCTCCCTCCTGGCCCTCCAGTCTGGGTTAATGCTGGGGGCAGCACCAGGACCAGGACCGGGGCTGTAAATCAAACAGGCTACAGTATGTGTGGACGGGGAGGGACTGCTTTAAACCCATTCTATTACACTTGAACTGTAATTTAAAGGAGCCCAAATGTTCACTCTATTTCTCCTCACAGGATGTATTTCCCGGGACTGTCGGCTATGAAATAATGATAATTGTTTTTAATGGGAGACTAGAGGGGGAACATAGAGGTAGCTACTGTGGTGACTTGCCACAGAAGAGATATATCAGGCTGTTGGGAAGCAGTAGTGTTGATTGGAGTTGGGCTGAGGAATTAGGAGGAGATTGGTTCCTCTACCTGACCATCCATCATCAGGGCTTTAGGTCTTCAGGTGACACTGGATACGAAAGGCATCGTGAGAAAATATATATGGGTATCAAGGACAGTCCTGTAACTATAAGGGACAATGTTACTGGTAGCAATGTAAAGAATTGGTCTGTCAAATGTCAATATGTATGCGTGGTGTTTGTGCTCTTAACCTCTGAGCAGATGGGTTAGCCATGGGTTCGATTAAGTTTATCGTAGATGGACTTAATTCGTTTGAGAAAAACGGTTATTGATTTCTGTGATAATCTGCTGCCTTTTCCTCCCCCTGATGACTCAATGTAATCAGTCAATCAGTCAATATTGATTGGTGAAGCCTTCCCTCTCACAGTAGCCATGCATAAAAAAACACATTACTGCCTACCACAAGACAACATGCACATTAAATCAACTGGTGAATCTCTGTACATTCCCTAGAGGAATAACCCATGTTATGGCTGTATTGTGTTGGTCAACTGTTGCTCTATAAATCCCAACATCTCTACTCTGTCTCTCCACAGATCACCTTCTTCATGCTGCTGTCGGCGGTATGTGTGATGCTCAACCTGGCTGGCTCCATCCTGTCCTGCCAGAACGCTCAGTTGGTCAACTCCCTGGAGGACTGTCAGCTGGTGAGAGACCAGTGCCCTGCCCCTCTACCCCCTCTGTCCCCCCTGCATGTGCCCTATCTCTCCCATCTACAGGGGCCAGTACTGGTTCCCTATTGTTAAAGGAATTTCATTCCTATATGTTCATCAACCAATTCAATTAAAACACTCTGCCCATTTCTAAGAATTTGTAAGATACTTATTTGCATAAAATGGACAGAAACTAGTCTCAAAATCAATCAATAGTGTTTATTCTCAAGAGTACTGATCATAGTACAATTTACATCAGGTTATATACTAAAAATGACATCATAGGTTTTAAAATGTCCTTCCTCCACTCTGATACAATGGCAGTATAGTTCACAAGCCTTCCCACATTGTCTACCACCTGTTAAATAATCTACTACTAGCCCAAGGTCTCTCCCCTCCCTGGGTAGAGACAGGATGTCCTGTAAGGAACACAGCATTCTAGCCGGTCTGACGATAACTCCATTCGTTTCTAACAAGGAACAGACAGTCTTTGTTCTAATTCTTGATTATAATTACACACATTATATTCAGTACTATGATTATAATAAGATTCATACATCCATACAGTAACATAGTAGTATTCTGATTAGTTGTAGTTTTAAGCTAAATGTATACATAATTTAGTCATTATTCATCAAAATCCCATAACACCTATCTCTCCCATCTACAGGGGCCAGTACTGGTTCCCTATCTCTCCCATCTACAGGGGCCAGTACTGGTTCCCTATCTCTCCCATCTACAGGGGCCAGTACTGGTGCCTTATCTCTCCCATCTACAGGGGCCTGTACTGGTTCCCTATCTCTCCCATCTACAGGGGCCTGTACTGGTTCCCTATCTCTCCCATCTTAACAGGGGCCGGTGGATGCGGTGGGGCCCCTGTTCATATGAAGGAGGTGTGGCACCTGGTGTTGAAAGGCCCTAGCCTGTCTGGGATCTGTCAGTCTCACACACCAGTTTAATCAGTCTGCAGAGCCCCGCCCCACCCGCCCAGCTCACAGTAAAAATGAATCTTAACACCAGCCACTCCCACGTCCTTCTTAATATTAGGGCTCAGTGCCGTCTGTCTGTCTGTCTGATTACCCACTGGAGCTCATAGTTTAATTATGAAGAAAAACATAATAATCTGCCGTCTGGGGAGAGCGAGTGCTTTCAATTTGTCTGCTGTCTGCGGCAGGTTTCATTTCTGTTCCCGATGTCAGCCGGCATGGCAGAACGTATGTGTTAGGATCAGGCTTGGGAAGGAGTTGCGTACCTCATACTTCCATAGATTACATGAATCTACAGACTCATGGCAAGAGTAAAGTTCCTAGGTCAACTATGCTGTTAGGGCCATAGAAAATCACAGTTCTCAAAGTCCTCTAAAGGGGCTTTCTCTGTAAAAGAAAAGACTGAAATCCATACATTCTGGACCCATTTAATTAGTGTTTAATAAACTATAAATAATGAATAGCTTTTGGGGGATTAAAAATGGAAGCAAATATTTGAATACCGTACTTCTCTACATGGCTCCAGCTCTGAATAGCGCAATGTGCTTGTATACTGTGTATTGTGTGTGCTGAATGGATGGCTATGAAGGGATTATTTATAGCAGAACAACAGCTCAAGCCCCTAGCCTGCCTATTCTGTTCTGTGACCACTGTGTTGTGTGGGGTTGTATCAGCACTGCAGTCAGCGGCGGCTCCACAGGATATCCTGCATTCCCTTATCCAGAATATGGCCCGTTGTACCATCTCTCTCCCCAGCTTCAGTGTGCCCCAGCACCAAGCACAGACAAATCCAGTAGCACAGACCCAGTAGCACAGACAGACCCAGTAACACAGACAAACCCAGTAGCACAGACAGACCCAGTAGCACAGACAGACCCAGTAGCACAGACAGACCCAGTAGCACAGAGAGACCTAGTAGCACAGACATTCCCAGTAGCACAGACAGACCCAGTAACACAGACCTAGTAGCACAGACAGACCCAGTAACACAGACAGACCCAGTAACACAAAGAGACCCAGTAGCACAGACAGACCCAGTAGCACAGACAGACCCAGTAGCACAGACAGACCCAGTAGCACAGACAGACCCAGTAGCACAGACAGACCCAGTAGCACAGACAGACCCAGTAGCACAGACAGACCCAGTAACACAGACAGACCCAGTAACACAGACAGACCCAGTAACACAGACAGACCCAGTAGCAGGAAACGCAAAGACAACTAGGCTCTAATTATATTGATTCTTTGCCAAAAAATGAATCTTATCTTATCATTTTAGAACATTGCAAATAACACAAATCTGTCAAGCAGAAAGGATAAGAGGAAAGCGAATCATCATAGTAGTTAAACTGAGGATGGTTCTCCTCACATGACTGCTGTTGGTAATTGCACTGAGGATCTGCTATTCTAGCCACATTAATCACATGGGAATTCTAATTTAGTTGGTCTAATCAATTAAACACTCTGGCATTGTTTGCTGGCTTTGCAGTGGATACATAAACACTGCTGGGCTTTATTGAATTCATTTCCATTCCTTATGCAGTAATAAGAGAGCGTGAATAAGTAAGGATTATCTATTATTCCATCCAGGCTCCTGAGGTGACCTTTCTCCAGTTAGCTGTAATTCACCTGTACAGTCCATCCGACTGGGGTATTTCATCACCATCAACAGCCAATGTCATATTCAACTGCCTCCATCTTGCATAGTGAATACATCAAAATAATGTATACATTAAAAGTCCAGAAATGTCATATAGAGCTGTTGACTCAACTTGAAACCTATCTTTGTAAATGGTATTATTCCTGGTGTGACGTAATAGTTTACTGGACCTGGTCACACAGAGAGTGTGTCATCAGTTTTAGCATGGCACCACACCCCTCCTTGTGACACACTGCCTAAGCCCTCTCCTTGAATCGTGTTTTACTTATGCCCAATGTAGCTTGGCGTGGCATTACATCTCAAGACGCTTGTCAGCATGTTTTAGGCCCGCCATCAACAGTAGGGACGGGTGACACGAGTTGTGATGTTGGGTGTTGGGCCCATAGAAGGGAGGTTCTGGGAAGAGGAACGATCTGCAGAGCGGAGAACCAGACTTCTTTCTCAGGGACTTCGTTGTAAATATCCTTTGCTATTCTGATGTTATTGTTTTTAAATATGGGATTTAACCTGTATGTATTGTGATTGCTGCAAAATGAATTGCATCATTGAGGACAGTGAGGTTTTCTGAATCTGAACGTGATGGAGGGATGAGGGAGGATGTGACAGGCATCACTAGTGCCCTGCACATGATGTACACTAAAATCCCCGTCAGGACTGCTGGCCTACCTGATAGAGTTCCAAGGTATGGCGAGGAAAAAGCAGTAGCATTCCCTGGGCATTCTCTGGGCATTCCCTGGGCATTCTCTGGGCATTCTCTGGGCATTCTCTGGGCATTCTCTGGGCATTCTCTGGGCATTCTCTGGGCATTCCCTGGGCATTCCCTGGGCATTCTCTGGGCTTAGGTGAGGTGCAGAATCTGTTCAGAAGGCATAACTAGTTTAGAAGGCATCCCACATTTTTGGCAAGGATCAACCTCTTTTATGCAGTTTCTTTCTGAGTAGAATAATTTTTCAAGGCTTCTGGAACGGAAAGCAGGAACCAGAGCAGAGCAGGTGTTTGTGAACTGGAAGGCTTTGCTCCGTTGGTGGGGGTGGTTCTAATGAAAAACCACTTGTCTTGGATGCATGATGGGTCCTATGTGGAGTGCTCATGTGACTAAGGCTGGTGGATTACCACTCCGGTTGTGTCTAGTGACATCAGACGTCCAGCTCACTGTTTCACGCGCCGTTTCACATCCAAAACATAGAAATCTGCAGAGGTAGAGAGCTTGTCATACACTGCACCATTAAATGAAAGCAATGCATGAATGGAATAGCAAAATGGAAACAACACTGCAATGGCTGTACTGCTCTGCTGACTTAGATATTCTGATCTAATTGTTCATTCATATGGCACTGGCATACTGCAAGACCCCCTGTGTGTCCATCTAGTCATCATGTACACCATCAACACACAAGTCTACTTCCTCCAAGGATCTCCACAGTGTGAGAGAGAGCGAGAGAGAGAGAGCGAAAGAGAGATAGGGAGAGAGACATAGTGAGAGAGAGAGAGCATAGAGAGATAGCAGGAGAGAGATAGCGAGAGCAGGAGAGAGATTTGCCCTGTAGAGCTTGTGTTGCTCATAGTGTGTTGAGTATAGAGCCAGACTATAACAATGGTCCAGAGATCTGTCATTTTCACCAGCAGGACATCACTACTGCTGACTGAGTGATTAGCATACAAGACTAAATGCCTCTCCCCAGTTCCCTTTACTACTGTACATGGCTCCTTGGAGACCATACATACCCCGCTATGACTGAAATATTAATGGACTTCACTCCCCCATACAATTAACCCATGATGGGTAGGTTCAGGTCCCGCCTCCTTACAATCTGGGTCACATAGTTAGTCGTTGTAGCAGCACCTCAAGATCCTCCCCCTGTTAACTCTGCCTTACAACTCACAGTGTTAAGTCATCCTCCTGCACTGTAGATTCCTCCGTTGTCATGTTAGAGAACGACACTCTTAGAAAAAATGGTTCTTCGGCTGGCCGCATAGGAGAACCCTTTTTGGTTCCAGGGAGAACCCTCTGTGGAAATGGTACGACATGGAACCCAAAAGGATTCTACCAGGAACCAAAAAGGGTTCTTCAAAGGGTTCTCCTATGAGGACACCCGAAGAACCTTTTTAGGTTTTAGATAGCACCTTTTTTTTCTAAGAGTGTATTCTGGCAAGGAAAGTATCAGAGCGGGCAGAGACAAGAGGTGCAAGTCTGATCTCCATCATAGAGAAGCATTAAGATTCTGCTTTATGCAAAGGGAGGAAGAGAGGACTAGGATGTGTTGTAACATTATTGAGTGTGGGAAAGAGTACAGTGAGTTCTCATTGATATCCAATAGCCCCTTTGATATCCAATAGACCCTGTCCTTTCTCTCCCCCAGATCAAGTTTGACAGTCATGGTGTGTATGTGTGTGTGTCCTTTCTCTCCCCCAGATAAAGTTTGACAGTGACGGTGTGTGTGTGTGCTGTGAACTGCAGCACCAGAGCTCCAGCTGCAACAACCTCGGAGAGACGCTCAAACTGAACCCACTGAGCGACTGCGACACCATACGCCAACACCTCAAGGTGGGTGGACGTGAGAGAGTGTGTGTGTGCGCATGCGTGTGTGTGAATAGACAGTTAAAAATATGTTACAGCATTTCTTCTTTTGATGTGTAGTCTATAGCCTCATTCTATGGAAATGATTCCTATTATGTTATGTTGTTTATATAACTTGATCCTCCGAACCTCTTCAAGCTGAAATATTCTCCTACTCTGTACTGATATTCCTCTTTGTAATGAATAACAAGTCATGGGAGCTTAGCTGATACACAGACAATGTAAAACACAAGTGGAAACTTATAGGCTCGTAATAGAACAGGAAATTGAGAATGGCAACCGCATTTGTCTTCTAATCCACGCATAGCTCTTAGTCATATTAATTGCATGGTCTGTCAGCTTGGCTTTGCCAGTTCGTTCAGATCATGATCTCTGGAGATGATATAAACTGAAAAGCCTTCTGTCGGCATGGTGATCTATATGCCACTACATCTTTATTGGATTACAGTGTTCAAATGCTTTTCATTTCATGCCACTGATTGATTAGAAGACATTGATACCTAAATAAAAGTCCCTTTAAAATGAAGTATGGGTATGAAAGAGGAAAGATCCAACCCTGTTAGTCATCATGATCATAGACCATTAAAAAGATGTCAGAATGGACACTATAAAACTGTATTATGTGCTAAGGAAGTCAGACCGGGTGAGTTATGTCAGATGTCACATAAGGCAATGGCCATCGCGGCTCTCCATTATCCTCTGTCTAGATATTAATATTAAGTAATACTGCTGCTGTCTGCCGAAACGTCCCTCCAATACACAGCCTAGATTGAAAGATTCTACTTGACACGTCAGTTGCATGCATAGAATGTATGTCACCACTTTGGCGTATCAATGTAGTTCACAGTTAACTACCCATTTCAAACCAGAACAACCATTTTTTTCTGTAAAAAAACAGAATGGGTTCATATCCCCATAGATATTTTAATACTTACACCCCAAAGTATTGGTTTCATTCACAGTGCTTCCAATCACATGTTCCTCTTCCTGAATTGTTCTTGTCATTGCCCAAAGCCATGAGTAATGAGTGTGGAACGAGGATTCAGTTAATTTGTGGATTCCTGAGTGAAGGCGGGGTGTGTAACCTTGGCAGTGGAGCTCCTGACCCCAGCCTGACCCCAGCCTGGCTCCAGGTACGCAGGCAGGGCTGTTGTGTTCAGGGAGGTTCAACTCTGTATGAACACCTTATTAACAGCTTCCTTCAAGGTATTGTTACAGTTGCTACCCTGACATGATTTACCATGTCAATATGCAAATGTTAGTCGCCAGGGAAAACACACACAAGTAATATTTCTTCTCACATCTGCGAGGCAGATGTATACAACACAGCTGCAACACAAATGCGCTGTCTGTGTTTTAGGATCGCCCAAAACCAATGAAAATGGAACAATAATATGTAGTTGTATTTTTGGTTTAGGAAGATATGATTTATAGTGTGTTGCCACGGCCAAAATGCATGTGTTCATTTCTTTCACAGACCTATATTTCCTGCATTGGTTTTCCTAATTACCTTGGTAGGAAAAGACAGAGCTTTAATTACAAGATACGTTGTGTACATTTTCACCTATACATTTTTCAATGATTCTCAATCCAATAAAATACAGGCAATACAGGGGCCTCCCGAGTGGTGCAGCGGTCTAAGGCACTGCATTTCAGTGCTTGAGGTGTCATTATAGACCCAGGTTCGTTTCCAGGCTGTGTCACAACCGGCCCGTGACCGGGAGTCCAATAAGGTGGCGCACAATTGGCGCAGCGTCGCCCCGAGTTTGGGGAGGGTTTGGCCGGGTTTGGCTTTATGTGGCTAATCGCGCTGTGGCGACTTCGGTCTTCAGTTGAACGGTGTTTC
This sequence comes from Oncorhynchus mykiss, assembly GCF_013265735.2. Lineage (NCBI taxonomy): Eukaryota > Metazoa > Chordata > Actinopteri > Salmoniformes > Salmonidae > Oncorhynchus > Oncorhynchus mykiss. Next base: position 23,628,304 of record NC_048590.1, read on the forward strand.
CTCCGACACATTGGTGCGGATGGCTTACGGGTTAAGCTGGTGGATGTTAAGGGGCGAGGTTAGATTGGGTCCTGTTTCGGAGGACAAATGACTCGACCTTCGCCTCTCCCGGGCCTTTTGGGCAGTGATGGATATCAAATCAAATGTATTTATATAGCCCTTCGTACATCAGCTGATATCTCAAAGTGCTGTCCAGAAACCCAGCCTAAAACCCCAAACAGCAAGCAATGCAGGTGTCGAAGCACGTTGGCTAGGAAAAACTCCCTAGAAAGGCCAAAACCTAGGAAGAAACCTAGAGAGGAACCAGGCTATGGGTGGCCATTCCTCTTCTGGCCGTGCCGGGTGGAGATTATAACAGAACATGGCCAAGATGTTCAAATGTTCATAAATGACCAGCATGGTCAAATAATAGGTCTGGGACAGGTAGCATGTCCGGTGAACAGATCGGGATTCCATAGGCACAGGCAGAACAGTTGAAACTGGAGCAGCAGCACGGCCAGGTAGACTGGGGACAGCAAGGAGTCATCATGCCAGGTAGTCCTGAGGCATGGTCCTAGGGCTCAGGTCCTCCGAGAGAGAGAGAGAAAGAAAGAGTGAAAGAGAGAATTAGAGAGAGCATACTTAAATTCACACAGGACACCGGATAAGACAGGAGAAGTACTCCAGATATAACAAACTGACCCTAGCCCCCCGACACATAAACTACTGCAGCATAAATACTGGAGGCTGAGACCGGAGGGGTCAGAAGACACTGTGGCCCCATCCGATGATACCCCCGGACAGGGCCAAACAGGAAGGATATAACCCCACCCACTTTGCCAAAGCACAGCCCCCACACCACTAGAGGGATATCTTCAACCACCAACTTACCATCCTGAGACGAGGCCGAGTATAGCCCACAAAGATCTCCGCCACGGCACAACCCAAAGGGGGGCGCCAACCCAGACAGGAAGATCACATCAGTGACTCAACCCACTCAAGTGACGCACACGGGCGGTTCGTTGCTCCAGAGCCTTTACGTTCACGTTCACCTTCACACTCCTGTGCCAGACTACACTCAATCATATGACCCACTGAAGAGATGAGTCTTCAGTGAAGACTTAAAGGTTGAGACCGAGTTTGCGTCTCTCACATGGGAAAGCAGACCATTCCATAAAAATGGAGATCTATAGGAGAAAGCCCTGCCTCCAGCTGTTTGCTTAGAAATTCTAGGGACAATTAGGATGCCTGCGTCTTGTGACGGTAGTGTACGTGTAGGTATGTACGGCAGGACCAAATCAGAGAGATTAGGTAGGAGCAAGCCCATGTAATGCTTTGTAGGTTAGCAGTAAAACCTTGAAATCAACCCTTGCCTTGACAGGAAGCCAGTGTAGTGAGGCTAGCACTGGAGTAATATGATCAAATTTATTGGTTCTAGTCAGGATTCTACTAGCCGTATTTAGCACTAACTGAAGTTTATTTAGAGCTTTATCCGTGTAGCCGGAAAGTAGAGCATTGCAGTAGTCTAACATAGAAGTAACAAAAGCATGGATTAATTTTTCTGCATCATTTTTGGACAGAAAGTTTCAGATTTTTGCAATGTTACGTAGATGTAAAAAGCTGTCCTTGAAACAGTCTTGATATGTTCGTCAAAAAAGAGATCAGGGTCCAGAGTAACGCTGAGGTCCTTCACAGTTTTATTTGAGACGACTGTACAACCATTAAGATTAATTGTCAGATTCAACAGAAGATCTCTTTGTTTCTTGGGACCTAGAACAAGCATCTCTGTTTTGTCTGAGTCTAAAAGTAGAAAGTTTGCAGCCATCCACTTCCTTATGTCTGAAACACAGGCTTCTAGCGAGGGCAATTTTGGGGCTTCACCATGTTTCATTGAAATGTACTGTGTAGCTGTGTGTCATCCGCATAGCAGTGAAAGTTAACATTATGTTTTTGATTGACATCCCCAAGAGGTAAAATATATAGTGAAAACAATAGTGGTCCTAAAACGGAACCTTGAGGAACACCAACATTTACAGTTGATTTGTCAGAGGACAAGCCATTCACAGAGACAAACTGATATCTTTCCAACAGATAAGATCTAAACCAGGACAGAACTTGTCCTTGTAGACCAATTTGGGTTTCCAATCTCTCCAAAATAATGTGGTGATCGATGGTATCAAAAGCAGTACTAAGGTCTAGGAGCACGAGGACAGATGCAGAGCCTCGGTCTGATGCCATTAAAAGGTCATTTGCCACCTTCACAAGTGCAGTCTCAGTGCTATGATGGGGTCTAAAACCAGACTGAAGCATTTCGTATACATTGTTTGTCTTCAGGAAGGCAGTGAGTTGCTGCGCAGTCCTGTGCAGACTCAGGACAACTGAGCTTTGTAGGAATACGCAGATTTAAGCAGGAGTCCATAATTTGCTTTCTAATAATCATGATCTATTTATTAAAAGAAGTTCATGAATTTTTTACTGCTGAAGTGAAAGCCATCCTCACTTGGGGAATGCTGCTTTTTAGTTAGTTTTGCGAGACAGTATAAAAAAATACATTTCAGATTGTTCTTATTTTCCTCAATTAAGTTGGAAAAATAGGATGATCGAGCAGCAGTAAGGGCTCTTCGATACTGCACGGTACTGTCTTTCCAAGCTAGTCGGAAGACTTCCAGTTTGGTGTGGCGCCATTTCCGTTCCAATTTTCTGAAAGCTTGCTTCAGAGCTCGGGTATTTTCTGTATACCAGGGAGCTAGTTTCTTATGAGAAATGTTTTTAGTTTTTAGGGGTGCAACAGGAAATACACGTATGTAGCATTTAGAAACACTTAGAAGTCATTATATTCAATATAGCCAAGACTCATGAAGGGTATTTTTATTCTTTGCTTTATGATTGTAGGATTTCATGTAAATGTATATGCTATGCACACTAATCTTTCTTCACAAAGCAACAGCATGATTTCGCACAGCAACAAAACAGCAATAACATTCTACCAGAAACTCCACAAAACATACCATTGGGATTTTCAAAACTTGGATTCCAGTCTATACTTTTTATTTCACATTATGCTTTTGATGAGACTGGACAATGACATGTACAGTACATATTCAATGCCTAGATCTCAGTCTATTTTTCCTCTCTCTCCTTAAAATTCTAAGTGAAGCTCAAGAATGATTCATTCGGCATCCTCTTCTCTCTATTCCTTTCCCCGGAGTGAGCCATTCGAACTCACCATGGATGCCGGTTTGTTTGGTAGATTTGATGCACAAGGTGATGCAACACTGCAAAGAGAACTGAATAATGAAATAGGCTACGCTGAATGAGGACATGGGTCTCCTGTGACTCCCAGTATCTGGATTGGGTTTGTGTGACTAGCAAGGCATGGAACAGGAACATATCCCAAAAAGATGAGGAGAAATCAGCTGTGTCAACACCTCAAACAAGAAAAGGAAAATAAACAAAAATGTCTCCTCTTTGAAAATGTTTATACTGAAGTACCAATCTCCATGTATTATTCACCTCTCTAGGTACACAGGAGCATCTCTGCCAAGCTAGCACTTTGTTCCCAAGTGTCAAATAAAGGGACTGAGTCAGAACTAATAACATCCTGTATGCGTGTTAGGGTTTGATCATATTAGGCCAGACAGGGAAGTGATAGAACATAGTTGAAGACCAGAAGTGACAGATTTGCCACTTGTTTGACCTATAGGTCTGTCTACACTGCTTGTCAAATCTCTCTCCAAAGCTACAATGACATTATTCTATACTCTGGTACTAGTATGTATAGTTGTAACGATCTGGGCGTAGTGGGTGCGGAGGCAGAAAGTTCAGGATAGCGTTTATTACGCACAGGGAAAAAATAGCGCTCGCCAAGAATACCGGGCGCACAATAACAAATGCCCAACACAATACGTACTGCCACACAGAAACACAGTGGGAAAAATAGTTAAGCCCACACGAAGAGCAGGCGGGCCTATCGGCTTAAATAGACCAACTAATCAACCTCAACAAGGAACAGGTGAAACTAAACAGACAAAACAAACAGAAAAGGGAAAAGGGATCGGTGGCAGCTAGTAGGCCGGTGACGACGACCGCCAAGCGCCACCCGGACAGGGAGAGGACCCTACTTCGGTAGGAGTCGTGACAATGGTAAATATCACTAGGAAATAATACTGTGTTCCAAACAAACATTGTTCATCCATAATAGCCCTCCATTGTCTGTTTGAAAATGAAAATAACGTATTTAGTCAAATACCATGGTAATTTGTGGTCTTCACTGTGCTTAGCTCAGGCTGTGCATTTCTCCCTATTCAGTATCCACATGATCAGATGGCCAGAAGATAGCTATTAGAAAAAGCACTGTATGGATGAGGACACTTCCCGGCTTATTATTTCACCTTGAAGTCTAGCAAAGTAACAAAGAAAAGCAACATGGAAGGAAATCAAGAGCCTATTTTCAGGTTGCATGGGGTTCAATTTCGCTACTATGCATATTTATTCTTGCTGAGAATTCAATAAATCAGCTTATGTGAGTGCATAACCTTGGAACACAGACACCTCTTCAGGAGGCTTTTATCACTTTACCCACAGAGACTAGGAAGAGAGATGGTTCCCTGTTGAGTCATGCTTCTTTACAATGGCGCTACTATTGTTAAGCTGTGTTGAAGTACTCAACATACCAACCTTATAGGAGATGTCTTTCGGGACAAGAGTTGTTCTTGACATGTGACCTGAGCATCTGGGCCTTAAGCCATGCAGTCCTATTATATCACACCTCAGCAGTAGAAGGCACTGTTTATGGTCTTGGTTGGTTACCATTGGCCGTGATGTTCTATTTCACAGTGTTTCTGGTAGGCCCCTCCTCATTCCCTTCTCCTGTCAGTCTCCAGAGAGGCAGGCATTAACTTTAAGCTGCGTGCTCATCACACAATGTGTTTCTCAAAGGGACTGAGAAAGGATCTGTTTCACTGACTCGGGACCTCACCTGCCAAATGTAGGCTGTATCTGTGAAAGGCTGTGCGAGTCTCTAGCTCTCTGGTCGCAAAAACACCAAGGTTATCAGAGATTTCACCTGTCATATCAATGGGAATCCATTGCTATAACCTCAACTATTTTCAACATCGGTTGCTTGCCAATGGTGAACACATGTCAAAATAAATAGAGAGCTTGGGTAAATGTCAAACTCACACAATTTCATTTCTTTCAAGACTGTTCCTGTGGTTGTAAGCAATGCTGCTGACTCGGGGTTCAAAGCAGCCAGTCTGGGCTGCAGTTAGCTAGCTGTCTGTAAACAGGATTTTATGACCTGAAGTGTCAGGGCCGGCAGGGATTCATATTGCTTCATTCCCACATGGTTTAATGTGTGGAAGAGGATGGCGCTGCAGGAAATGCAGTGCTGAGCTATGAGGGTGACTGTGTTCCTGGTTGGATCATTCTCCGATTTAAGGGGTGATTTGCTGCTGTTATGATGTACTGTATCCGTCCTCTGCAGTGCTCCCCTGCTAGCTAGTCCCTGCTGTGCTGTGTCGCCATGGTAATGACATCACCATTGTCTTGTGTCACCTTCAGTCCCTCTCTCATTCATTTGTTCCCTTCCCTATATATTTCTCTCCTCTCTTGTGTTCTCATGCTGTAATATTTGCTTAGCTGTCCTCACTGTGGCTCAAATGTGACTCCCTCCCCCTTCCCTCTCTCCCCCTTCCCTCTCTCCCTCTGCCCCTTTCCTCTCTCCCTCTGCCTGGGTCCTGTAGGAGCTCCTGTTTAGTGTGTGCGCCCTGAATGTCATCTCCACCATCGTCTGTGCCCTGGCCACTGCCATGTGCTGCATGCAGATGGTCTCCACTGATGTGCTACAGATCGTAAGTAGTGTGACAGAGAACACAATGGACACGTTGTCTCTAACTCTGTCTGACCTGGACTCAATGAGACTGATCTATAGCCTTATGGAGAGCAGCTCTGAACCATCATGAAAGGTAAACACGCCTGGCCTTCTAATGCTGGCTTCATCATTCTCCCCCTCATTTAGCGGTAGTAGTACCAGTAGTATTGTAGTACCATACAGATTTGGAATAAATTGTCTTCAGTCTGACCATCTTAGATAATGTCAACAGAGATCATGAAGGGCACCCATCCCAGAACAATTCAGAACCTCCACATCACGAAGGGCACCCATCCCAGAACAGTTCAGAACCTTCACATCACGAAGGGCACCTATCCCAGAACAATTCAGATCCTCCACATCACGAAGGGCACCCATCCCAGAACAATTCAGAACCTCCACATCACGAAGCGTACCCATCCCAGAACAATTCAGAACCTCCACATCACGAAGGGCACCCATCCCAGAACAATTCAGAACCTCCACATCACGAAGGGCACCCATCCCAGAACAGTTCAGAACCTCCACATCACGAAGGGCACCCATCCCAGAACAGTTCAGAACCTTCACATCACGAAGGGCACCCATCCCAGAACAATTCAGAACCTTCACATCACGAAGGGCACCCATCCCAGAACAATTCAGAACCTCCACATCACGAAGGGCACCCATCCCAGAACAATTCAGAACCTTCACATCACGAAGTGCACCCATCCCAGAACAGTTCAGAACCTCCACATCATGCTAAAAATCAGAGGATTTGAAGAAACCAATTAAAGGGGAAATAATGATTCTTCTCCCTCACTGTAGTTGGTAATATGTACACCTTAAAAGGAATGCTGTCCTTAAAACGACCCTCTCGCATTACAAGGGAAACAATGACTGTGCCCAAAACCTAAATGCTTTGCTGTCATCAGGGAAATCAATGTGGCGGAGTGCTCCCTTTGCCCTTCAGAGCAATGCTCTCAGCCCATTTAGAATGACTTTCCCAGATGATTGGTGGGCTGTAGCGCCTTCATAGCCACCATTAAAACAAAGCGATACTAGCGATACCATGTCTGCACCCCATTAATATCTCTAGGCAATTTTTTACAGGGGAGAAATAACGTTTTAACATTCTATACAAGAAGGCTTTGTATACAGTTTATGAGCTGAGCTGTAAATTGTGTGGCCTCTTAGATGGGTATATGACAGATAAGCCCAGGGTGGGAGATTGATAGAGCTGAATTATATTAGTGAGGCAGGAGTTTGGGGCTGGACCTGGGGCAGATACAGGGGCTGGGACTGCCTGGCGTTGATGTAGGGGTTAGCAATGGGACTGTTGCAGAGGCTAGAGTGGAGGCTGCAACCTACTGGAGCAGTAGAGGATTAGTTTCATCTCGGAGCACAAGGTGGCAATGCAAGACATCACTAGTGATCCCAGCTACACAGTCACCGCACAGGCACAATGAGCTACGGGACCAGACGCTTAAGAGCAGGACAATATGTTTGATTTTACACCTGGTTCAGTTTCTTCATCTTTTGTGGCAAGAAGAATATTGCAGAACAATACATTTTGTAAGCTAAACTGATACAGATCACAGTCATTTGGTTGGTAAGGGCAAGGTTTTACTGTTTAGTCAGAATTTCAATGAGAGGTTTTCATGTCTTTGTCCTTGACTGATAATGAATATATCTATATAAACTTTCAATGCTTTTCTTGTATGACACATGATTGATGGCAGACGCAAAGCGACAGATGGGCACATTTTTCAAAGTCAGATTTAAACTTCAAAGTAGACAGGCTGAACTGCAGTGCGTCCCGAATGGGAACTTCTCAATGGCACGTCGTCGTCTGGTTGTGAGCAGGAGGAATGTGAGACACGCCACTGTTTTAAAAACACAGACCAGGAGAGATTAAAGTGGCCTGTACTGCCGTAAGGTCACAGGAGGGTGAATGACAAAGGACCTGTCTCCTCCTATTCCCAGTACACTCACAGAGCCCCTCTCAATCTGGCCTCATTCCCATTTCACAAGGAAAGATTTCAGCTCCCAGGAACAAAGCTAGCTACCTACTAAAGCCTGACTGACTCAATGCACAACGTGCTGGCCAGGCCAGGGAAACTTCCTTCACTTGACACGTATTAATCTAGCCAGCGTTTTTTCCATCCACTGCTCCATTGTGTCTGGCTTTATTAGCCCGGCCATTAACAACTTTGCCACCGATAACGACGCATGCTACCGCATAGTTCCTTTATCCAAGTCTCCAAAAATAAACATTGTGTCTGCTAGATAACCTTATTCTGGATGCCTTTTCTCTACAGAATGTTGTTGAAATTGAAACATTCAATGGTCCCAGTATAAAGCTTTCAGAATGAGACAAATAGATGGCGGTTTCCTGTCTCTGAAGTAAAAGCTGGGTTTATGTCTCGGTCTGTCTGTCTGTTTCAGTTCATGCCACACAGAGCACGAGCCCTGAGCGCTGACTGCATGACCCCCCACGGCACCATCCTGCACCAGAACCTTGACTTTGACGAGTTCATCCCACCCATCCCTCCACCACCCTACTACCCCCCAGAGTACACCTGCACCCCGGTGATGGACGGGCAGAGGTATCGCAAAAAAACATCACACAACAAAACAGAACAAACACAACATACCACAACACAACACCTTGACCTCGGTGATGGGCGAACTGAGGTACTACAGCAAAGCAACACAACACCTGCACTTCGGTGATAGATGTACAGATGTACTGGCTGCAGCACAACACTCTGACCTCCTAACAACCTACCACCAGACTGAGTGTTGGCTGACCAACATAGCAACATGCCTGTTTGAATGACTGGCTGTAGCATCTCCTTTGGCACCTTTCACATTGGGTTTGATATAGTCTTGCGTTGCCATACCTCCAAAATACCTTGCAAAAACGGTTTGCATAGTTCTGCAAGATTTTGATTGGCTGTTAGATTTAAAGAACCCTTCCCCACACACCCGTAGAAGGGGGGGGAGTTGTGTGCCACTGTTTTCCATTTTTGTAAGACACATTTTGTAGAGTTGTAATACACATTTTGTTGCGTTTGCTAGTTTCAAATGGACGTTTTCAAATGATCAGGTGCTCTTTCGACAATCACACTTTTTACCTTATCTCCATTTGTCCATATGGCTGCGCTTTGCTACCACTGAAAAATCTTGAAGATTGCCCATTATTATAAAAGATAAGGGCTCAAAAAACGATTCAAGTAAGTAAATATATTTTGAAATGTTAAACTATGTATTAGACTTCAAGTAGACCACTTTGTAGGCTAACTCAACTGCGCTGCTAGCTAGCAAGCTAACTTTACACACTGCTTAGCTAAGTGAATTAAATGTCATCATCTAGATAACTTTCTATTACCTAACTACAGTATCTTGATGTAATCATTGTAAATTTAAAAACAGTTTCCAAATGCGTTAGTTGATAACAGCCTAGGAAGAGACTAATGGTGCGTTTCCATACAGGATGTTTTACCTAAAAGGCTCAGACTTTTATGTTTCCATTTACGTGGGCCGGCACCCGTATCTGGGCCATGACTTCGGTGGAGCTGCTCTCACTTGGGGCCAAAGCCAGGCCACTGATACTTTTCAGCCTACATTTACATAACAATGACTAACATTAACACCTTCTCACACAGTAACTGTGTATACCAGCAGTGTTTTTGTATACAACATGTGCTAACATAGGTAGCTACAGTTGAAGTCAGAAGTTTACATACACTTAGGTTGGAGTCATTAAAACTAGTTTTTCAACCAGTCCACAAATTTCTTGTTAACAAGTCGATTAGGACATCTACTGTGCGCATGACAAGTAATTTTTCTGACAATTGTTTACAGACTTATAATTCACTGTATCACAATTTCCGGTGGGTCAGAAGTTTACATACACTAAGATGACTGTGCTTTTAAACAGCTTGGAAAATTCCAGAAAATGATGTCATGGCTTTAGAAGCTTCTGATAGGCTAATTGACATCATTTGAGTCAATTGGAGGTGTACCTGTGGATGTATTTCAAGGCCTACCTTCAGACTCAGTGCCTCTATGCTTGACATCATGGGAAAATCTAAATAAATCAGCCTCAGAAAAAAAAATGGTAGACCTCCACAAGTCTGGTTCAGCCTTGGGAGAAATTTTCAAACACCTGAAGGTACCACGTTCATCTGTACAAACAATAGTATGCAAGTATAAACACCATGGGACCATGCAGCCGTCATACCGCTCAGGAAGGAGACACGTTCTAGAGATGAACGTACTTTGGTGCGAAAAGTAAATATCAATCCCAGGACAACAGCAAAGGACCTTGTGAAGATGCTGGAGGAAACAGGTACAAAAGTATCTATATCCACAGTAAAACGAGTCCTATATCGACATAACCTGAAATGCCGCTCAGCAAGGAAGAAGCCACTGCTCCAAAACTGCCATAAAAAAGCCAGACTACGGTTTGCAACTGCACATGGGGAGAAAGATCGTACTTTTTGAAGAAATGTCCTCTGATCTGATGAAACAACTGTTTGGCCATAATGTCCATCTTTATGTTTGGAGGAAAAAGGGGGAGGCTTGCAAACCGAAGAACATCAAATGGGTCTTCCAAATGGACAATGACCCCAAGCATACTTCCAAAGTTGTGGCAAAATGTCTTAAGGACAACAAAGTCAAGGTATTGGAGTGGCCATCACAAAGCCCTGACCTCAATCCTATAGAACATTTGTGGGCAGAACTGAAAAAGCGTGTGCGAGCAAGGAGGCCTACAAACCTGACTCATTTACACCAGCTCTGTCAGGAGGAATGGGCCAAGATTCACCCAACTTGTGGGAAGCTTGTGGAAGGCTAGCCAAAACATTTGACCCCAATTAAACCATTTAAAGGCAATGCTACCAAATACTAACTGAGTGTATGTAAACTTTTGACCCACTGGTAATGCGATGAAAGAAATTAAAGCTGAAATAAATCATTCTCTCTACTATTTTTTTCTGACATTTCACATTCTTAAAATAAAGTGGTGATCCTAACTGACCTAAGACAGATAATTTTTACTAGGATTAAATGTCAGGAATTGTGAAAAACTAAGTTTAAATGTATTTGGCTAAGGTGTATGTAAACGTCCAACTTCAACTGTATATGCCCTGGGTTATATGTGTAGGCCTACCTATGTTAGCACATGTTGTATACAAAAACAGTTGAACATCACACACAATGTATAAACCTATTAGAATTGGAGAAGGCCAACACTCCTGGGGATCTGCGTGGTGTGAAGGGTTCTGTTTCAGCCCAGAAATAACACACCTGATTCAACTTATCAAACCTAATGAGTTGATAATCAAGTGTGCTATTGCTGGGCTGGAACAGAAGTCTGCTCACCCAGTAGATCAGAGATCAGTGGAGCAAGGTTAGTCACTGCTGGTATGGAGTTTTGTTCACCTGAAATGATGCTTTAGTAATAATAGCCTACGTGTTACTACCACTCAATTTTCTATTGTTGTTTCGACTACGATGTCTAATCTTTACATACGAGTTAGATTATTTGAACATTTTGTTTTTGATGAAGCGTTTAAACTTGTTTTAATTGTTAAAATATTATTTTAAATGGACTAGTGTCAATGTTGATGAATCACAATCCTGCATTAAAGAGGGGAAGGGGTTCTGTCTCTAAAATGTCTGTTTTTGTGTTGTTTTCTCAAATGAACATGTCTTTTTTGCCTGTCTAGTTGTAAGATCTCCAATCTGTTTTATTTGATTGTCACGCTGTCTCAGTATATCAGCTATCTGAATCCAACCATATACCAGTGCTGCAGGCTGGTCTCATAGACTAGACGTAACATAGTAAACGTACATCCGGGACACTCAAATAGAGCCCCACAGTGGAGGTGTCATAATACCCATAAAACCTAGCGGTCAAACAGGGAAAATGTTAAAAACAATTCAAATAAGGGCTGTGTGTCATGTAGGCTTATCCTGGCGTGACGTTTTTTGATAAACAAATAAAACTCTCGGACAAGGTGGCTTTTATCAATATATTTGGCTCTATTTATTCTCAGATTTTAACATGCTAATTAGCATCAAAGTAGAGATCATTCAAGACTACAAATTTAAAACTTGCTTTAGACAGTTCACAGAATTATTAATTTAAAAACATTTAGCCAATTTATTCATGACTAAATTTAGCTAACATTAGATAGCTAATCCAGATATTGTTACCTTTTTGCCTCGATCTGGCTGTCTCATCCAGAACGAGGTTGTTGTTGTTCCCATAGTAGATAGACCAGGCGTATTCAGCTCTTACCCTATGAGGTCCGGTGTCTGCTGGTTGTCTCTTCAAACCTGATAATTATTTGCATCCTCCTGGTGTCCCAGGTCTAAATTAGTCCCTGATTTAAAGGGGATCAATGGAAGCAGTGAAAGCCGTGGAACTGGCTTCTAGGTCCAGAGTTGAGTTTGAGGGAGATAGACAGTACCATGGTTGGTTTATGTATCACTGACCCTGAATAAGCTAAATACTGGGCTAACACAGCTAACCTTTAGGTCAATAATATGCTGTTTTTATTAACATTTTGTTGCCTTTATAATCCTGAGAGAAATTGAACTAGCTTGTAGCTAGTTATACCTAGGTAGCTTACAAAGTTAACTGACTTTTCTCAAAATGAACCTCATTGTGACTAGCTACTTCTTGTCCCGGGGCTCATGCAACCCTGCACACCCAAATATCACTCCAGAAACGTCAAAATAAGAAATATTGAACTGGCCAGCATTGTTGACCATTTCTCCCCTCTTGCTGCAGCTTCATTTAATCTCAAAACAACAGAGAAATGCTGTAAAAACCAATGTGCCACAAACGTTCTGAAATGTTGTCACCAAGTGTTTTTTTTATTGACTTTATTTTGTCTTCACGCACTGAGGGGATTCGATTAATCTCGCCCGGGCTCCCGTGTAGGCGTGTTTAGCACTGTGATTTACACCTGGTTCGCACCCCTCTTTAGCTGATTTTTGCCATGGAACTTCCCCAGGTTTCCTGTTTTAGGGAAGCCTGGTTCACGACGAGGTTCGGTTTGATACAACTCCCTAGTTTGATTATTTGGTTTTGTCCTCGCCAAGAATCATATTCTATTTTAGTGATTGACGGCAGAGCTGAAACTAAACACATATGTTTTATTAAAATAGGTATCTTGCAAGTGGCTAGAGCAAGTTTGATCCTAAATATGTATTTTGTGGAGGCCTTGGGCCAAGCCACTCACAATGCTTAGTATGGACTATCAGAATGTTGTCGTGCTTTGTTAAGGAGCACAGGTAACGTCCATGGCCTTGTGCAAATGTGCCATTGATCTCCTTCCAATTGGTATAAGAGAATCAGTTCTATTTCCACATATTTGACAGCATGCTGATCCAGCTGCTTGGCTAGATGCCATGTGTTCTTGTCAATTAGGCTGTAAATAGAAACATGCAGAGGAAGCCTTTGTAGAGTCCCCTAGCTGAGGGCAGAAACATGTCATGACATCATCATGCGCTGGATGATTGATTCAGACACTCAGGTTGTATTTTATACTCTGCCACTTCACAGGAGAATGGGTTTTAATTAGAAAAGATGGCTCTTGCATGGGTGAGATATTTTTAATTAACACCACATGAAAAACAATGTGTCTCTCAACCAATTGAATGTGTTTTACTCTAAAATGAAGTGTTGCTGGATTGAGGAAGAAGAGGATATTTGTATTTCTCTCCTCACACCTTTCCTCCCTAATGTTTCTCACATTCAGAAGTCTACATCTGGACTTTCCACACTCCCCTTTCAGTGCCATCTATGGAGTACCCATCAACAGCCCTGGGACACTCTACCCCTCTGAGTTGCCCCCGTCATACGAGTCTGTGGTGGGGATGGGGATGGGGCAGACCCCTGCCAGTCAGGTGAGTAGCACTACCATCCTTCCCCCATAAAAGACCAGTGTACAAGCCAGCCTCTTTCTAACATTACACATTGTCTATTCACAGTCAGAGTAGTTTAGAACCCCTCTCACTGTTGAATACGTCCCTGTTTACATGCACATTGTAAGAACACAACTACAAAGGAGAGTGCTAAGAGAGGCATTTTGGCTTCAGAAGAAGTTGTTGTGTGAGATCACAAAGAGAGAAGGAGAAGTACACAGAGAGAAGCTAGCTGAGTTAGAGACTCAGTTGAAGTTTCTATTTGGGTTGAGGATTAGTGAGGTGAGAGGATTTTATGCTCCTCTCTCTCTCTCTCTCTGTGTAAATCGCTGCCACAGGCTCTAATAAAGGAGACATAATAAAGACGTGTAACATTTCCTTATGCAGATGACCCAATTCACTGCTGACCTCATAAGGCCTCCCCTAAGACAGAAGCACACACATACAGTGCATTCAGAAACTATTCAGACCCCTTGACTTTTTCCACATTTTGTTACTTTACAGCCTTATTCTAAAATGGAATCTACACACAATACCCCATAATAACAAAGCAAAACCATTTTTTTTCTTCAGATATCACATTTGCATAAGTATTCAGACCCTTTACTCAGTACTTTGTTGAAGCACCTTTGGCAGCGATTACAGCCTCGAGTCTTCTTGGGTACGACACTACAAGCTTGGCACACCTGTATTTGGGGAGTTTCTCCCATTCTTCTCTGCAGATATTCTCAAGTTCTGTCAGGTTGGATGGGGAGCGTCGCTGCACAGCTATTTTCAGGTCTTTGCAGGAATGTTCAATTGGGTTCAAAACCGGGCTCTAGCTGGGCCCCTCAAGTACATTCAGAGACTTGTCCCGAAGCCACTCCTGCGTTGTCTTGGTTGTGTGCTTAGGATCGTTGTCCTGTTGGAAGGTAAAACCTTTACCCCAGTCTGAGATCCTGAGTGCTCTGGAGCAGGTTTTCATCAAGGATCTCGCTGTACTTTGCTCCGTTCATCTTTCCCTTGATCCTGACTAGTCTCCCAGTCCCTGCCGCTGAAAAACATCGCCACAGTATTATGCTGCCAGCACCATACTTCATCGTAGGGATGGTGCCAGGTTTCCTCCAGACGTCACGCTTGGTATTCAGGTGAAAGAGTTCAATCTTGGTTTCATCAGACCAGAGAATCTCATTTTTCATGGTCTGAGAGTCCTTTAGGTGCCTTTTGTCAAACTCCAAGCGGGCTGTCATGTGCCTTTTACTGAGGAATGGCTTCCATCTAGCCACTTCCATAAAGGCCTGATTGGTGGAGTCCTGCAGAGATTGTCCTCTGGAAGGTTCCGCCATCTCCACAGAGGAACTCTGGAGCTCTGTCAGAGTGACCATCGGGTTCTTGGTCACCTCCCTGACCAAGCCCCTTCTCCCCCGATTGCTCAGTTTGGACGGGTGACCAGCTCTAAGAAGAGTCTTGGTGGTTCCAAACTTCTTCCATTTAAGAATGATGGAGGCCACTGTGTTCTTGGGGTACCCTTCCCCAGATCTGTGCCTCGACACAATCCTGTCTCAGAGCTCTACAGACATCTCCTTCGACCTCATGGCTTGGTTTTTGCTCTGACATGTACTGTCAACTGTTGGACCTTATATAGATAGGTGTGTGTCATTCCAAATCATGTCCAGTTGAATTTACCACAAGTGGACTCCAGTCAAGTTGTAGAAACAGCTCAAGGATGATCAGTGGAAACAGGATACACCTGAGATCAATTTCGAGTCTCATAGCAAAGGGTCTGAATACTTATGAAAATTAGGTGCAAACATTTCTAAAAACCTGCTTTCGCTTTGTCATTATGGGGTATTGTGTGTAGATTGGAAAACAATTTATTTAATACATTTTAGGATAAGGCTGTGACCTATCAAAATGTGGAAAAAGGTATACTTTCCGAATGCACTATAGGTGTGATGGGAAAAGTCTCATTTAGATGAGATGCAGAAGACACGTCTAGTCTGGTAGAACTTCAGAGCAGGTATAGATTTCAGTTCGGTGTTTGTCCTATGAACTCAATCATTGGAGGTACTATCGTTATCTACCTGGAGAAAATGTGAGGGGTCACTTCTTCAAGGAATATAGTTGGTTTTCTGTTGAATGCAGCTGGGTCGTTCCACCAATTGGGTGTCAAACTCGGTAAAAGAAAAAAATCATCCCATTTTAATATTGACATAAAGAGCACATGTTCAACTTCATAAAAAAACATGTTTTCCCATCTCTTGAGGTTAAATATAAAAAAAATACTATAGTGATTGCCTATTAAGTGCCAAAATGAAGTAACAGGGTTGACTGTAACAGGGTTGACGATTTCATCTTAAATCAGCCTTGTGACAGGGGGAATGGAAGCTTGTTGTGTGCAACAGGGAGTGGCAATTGAATGCAAGCTTAACAAAAAATGACATTCAATCATTGGCACAGTTATCTGTTCAGAGCTGAGTGGTGCTTTGTGGCTCTCCTAAGACAGACAAGATCTCTTGTCTCTTACATGACAGTGAAGGGAAACCACAGGAGACAAAGACATAAGAATCCAATCTGTAACAAAGCTGCATCATTCCACAAAAAGAGTGCCTTTTGTGTCCCTTTGAAATTCTAGGAGACATTGTGCACCAACATTTTAGAACAATATATATTATTTGCTCTAAAATGTAATACCAAAAGGCTTCCCCTCGGCTTTTAGAGCTCTCCGCACAGATCTCCTGAAAATGATCTTCCAACAAAGATTCTGTGAATGAGGTCGAATCAATATAGTTTTCTCACCTGAAGTACATGCCTTTGAAGTGTTGATGCAGAGAGAGCACCTGAGGGGACTGGCTGCTGTTAGATGTATGCCTCATAGGGGAGCAGCTGCAATAGGAGGGATCTAGATTCCCCTTGAATAGACACTCGTCGCTCAGGCTCAGGTTGACTAGAATAGAGGAATGGACCCGAAATGATCCGTTTGTACAGGTGACTGCAGCTTATGATTGGTAAGACTGAGGTATTGTATTGGAACATGCTTTATATTAAATGGTACTAAAGACACAACACAGCATTACATTCTTCTAAGACCCTGATTATCCTTTTTCATATTCACTGCTATGATTTTAGAAATACTCATCATGACGAGATGAGAAAGAAAGCACACATTACACATAACGTCATAAGCATACAATTACCTAAGAAAACCACATTATAGTGACAGTTCACCACCTCTAAAATCCCAATGGAATTCCTGATGTAGGGTGGGTGTGCTTGGAGAGCTCTCTACTGGCCAGAGTGTGGTACTGAGCACATGGTTGCCAGATGTGTCGGGAAGAAGCAGCGGCCTCTGACAGATGTTCTTCAAAAGGATTCTCTGCCTCATCCACCTGTTCCTCATCTTTAACAAGGGTTTCACTAATGGCAGAATTATTTGGTTCCCTCACTCACTATCCCTTTGGAAATGTGTGTCTCCTTTGTCAACTGTAAAAACTAATCATGTCTGTCTGTCTGTCTGTCCATGTGCTCCCCTCGTGCTCCCCTCTGCAGGTCACTACCAGCATTGATCAGCAGGCCACTGAGTCCAGCCTCTGTGAGAGAAACACCACAGCTGGTCTCAGTACTCAGGGTAAGGAAGGCTCAATCACTATCACTACAGCCACCCCGCACACCACTTTGACTGTGTGTGAACAGGCTGGTGTATCTCACCCATAGGGGGGAGCCATGTTTGATATCTATGCCTGTACTGTAATTTGGTGCAGCTGATGCTTGTGCTCTCCTGTGTCTTGTCCCAGCCTCGGTGGACAGTGCCTCTCTAATGGTATCAGAGGAGGTGGCAGAAATTCCAGACCACAGTTGCTCCTCAGAGGATCTCTGTTCCCTGGAGGTGCAGGGCTCTGACTCCTCTCCCTATGGCACGCTGCACACCGCCCCCACTGATGGCAGCTGTATCAGTCTAGAGCTCAGTGCCCGCTTCTCCCACCACCACCGCGGCCCGGCCCGGCTCGACGACACTGGCTACAGCGAGTCCTCCCACACCCAGGACTCCATACCCCACTCTCCAGACTGGTCCATAGAGAACAGCAACATACTGGAGCACGAGGAGCCCAAGGGAGGAGTAAAGCTACACGCAAACCTCAGAGAACGAGCCAGTAGGAAGCAGCTGATTCTTCCTGTCCCTCCTACTCCTCCCTCCCTGCCCTCTGCCTCCCCCTCTGCAGCCACAGCCTCCGTAGAGGCAGCCTCAGCAGCCCAGAGCCTCCCTGCCTGCCCCTCCCCGTCCACCCCTGCCCGGCCCCGTGGCTCCCGGCTGTGCTTCAGTGTGTGGTCCCCATCCTCCTCTTCCTCCCCGGCCTCGCAGCCCCCTTCTACCTCAGCGCCCGCAGAGCGACCCCGCATGCTCCGGTCTGGCAGGAGGTATCGCAAGCTGGCTCGCATCGTACGCTCCACCAGCGACCCCATCTCCTGTACCTCCATAACTGGAAGTACGTGAGTTGTTCCTGTGTCGGCACGACACTGCTCCCCATGTGCTGTTTAGGGAAGATCCTGTCATTACTGTTGAGATGAACCGGGTTAATCAGACCACATAGGCAGCTAGCATCACTTCATTTGGTGAAATGCAAATAATATACTTTAGCATAAGTACTTGTTCACCATAAGGCTAACATCTCCCTCTGCAGGTGACAGCTGTGGCAGCCCCTCTGCAAGCGACCCTCCTCCTGAAGATTCTCCTCAGACTTCACCAGAGCAAGGTAATGCCCACCCCACCAGAGCCTTTTACCACCTCTCTACTATGTACGACTTTCACATCTCCCCACCAGATCACTCCCCACCTAACCTAGCAGTCTACACATACCCCTGGCGAAAACACCCATTTAGACCAGCGACTCGTAGGAGAAAATAGCGTTCACCTACAGAATGTGCAAATGTGTTGAATATGTTGAGTCCCTCCTGATTGGATGTTGTTGTATGTTTGTGTCTTTGGTGTGTTCAGAGTCCACAGAGGTGGCAGCTCCTCCCCACGCCGCTGCCAAAGTCAGCACCCGCAGTGGTAGAAAGCAGAAGGAGGGGAGGAAAGTGGACATCCGCCTCAAACCGCGAGCCCTGCACACGGTCTCCAACGAGCGTCCACACTCTCTGGCTGACCTCAAGACGTATAAAGACACCAAAATCCTGGTGGCCAAATTCCTGGAGCACTCCAGCTGCAGTCTACCTCCAGAGGTCCAGCAGGTGGTCAACAGCATCAAGTATGTCATCAAGTCTGACGAGAGACACATGGAGGAAGCTATATTCAGTGCCAATGTCATAGATCAGGTACCCCTATTGATGGGCATGAGTATGAATGCATATACAAAATAAGATGGTCTGATAACTTAATGAAACCATTGTTGGACCATTCTGGTCTAAACTGTTGGTCAGTGATATTGATGGATTTGTTTGTTTGTGTCTGTTACTTTGCACAGGTGATGACACAATCACAACGCATCATCGGCAGCCCAAGGAAGCGTGCCCATGAAGACTTGCACCTACAAAGCTGTGGGGCCTTGAGTTCCCCTTCCTCATCCCTGCGCCGTCCACCTACAGCACCAGGGCCTCCCAACCCCCCTGCTTCCGTGGACTCCTCTCCCTCACCCTCTGAACGCACTCAAAGCCTTTTGTGTAGAGAGACCATCCTTTGACTGCCCTCCCTCCCCACCAAGGACTCAACCTCTATTTCTATCTCATAGTGCCCTGTGAGACTGTGCCAAGACTTTAGCAGAAACAAACTCAGTAGGTCATGTCTGGAGTGGATTGGCTTCTGTTCTCTCTATCTCATATCAAAAACAGCAGAATGTTATCTTCTCCCTCAGGGGACTTTTTAACAGTCTCAACCCTGTAAACACACTTGTAAGCCAACTAAATGGAGACGTCGTGATGAAAAACTAGTGCTCTACTTTATGAAAAGGAAAGAAAAACAACTTTGTATTAAAACTGTGAACTGGACCGTTTTGGGATGGTACTAGCTCCAGCAGACTTTGTGGATTTTGATTGGCTGAATACTGTGTGCCACTGCAGGACAGAGAACGTTACAAAAGTGGATTATTTAACTTACCTCAATGTGTTACAGTTCTTATCAGTGTTACAATAAAATATGACTTTCTATGTTGTAGTCGACCTCCTTTCAACAATGGTATGTCATTTGAACATTACATACATTTCTAGGAGGCGCGAGAGACACAGAAGCCATGCTTACAGAAGATGCATGGCGCAACTGAATAGTAAAAAAAACATACTGTATGTACAAATCACACAAATTGTGTAATATTTTGAAAACCTTGTTCATTGTAACTTTCGAAATGTCAAGAACTTGTGGTTTGACAAACTATTCTGAATGAGCTAGGTTGCCATCCAATTGGCGACAGATTTTCAGGTGAATATTCAAAAATTTGCATAGAAACAATATAAACAATTTCCCCAACAGAGGTGTCTCCATCAAACTGACTTATTAGCGGATAAAATGCTGCGCGTGATGATGTAGTGTACATAAAATGACTTTTGCACTTAAGTTTTCATGTACTGAATAAATCAATTGAAATTTAAAGGGATAGTTGACCCAAATGACAAAATGACATTTGTTTCCTTACCATGTCAGCATTCTATGGACAAGGTATGACATCAGTCCCTGCTTTGGTTTCATTTCCCTGCTACTGTTTCCATATGCTTGAAAATAAAAGAGAGCTGCACACTCTAGGAGCTCAGATGCAAAAATGTAATTACCAACGTTTCGACAGCCAAGCGATCTTCATCAGGGTATAATCACAAACACTGCGGGATGACTCGTTTATGTAATGTCAAAAGACACAGGTGTCTGTAATCATGGCCAAGAGTGGCCTAACGTCATTGGTTAATTATCAAATATTAAAATGGCATACAAAGAACAGCATACAAACAACAAATGGATAGCATACGATCATAGATTAATTTTAGACTACACAAGCTTACAAACAATTACAATGGCAAAGTCACAATAATCACAAGAACGGCTTCAGATCAGTCTACGTTGAGACCGAAGGGAACAAGGGTCTTTATGTTAAAGCTCCAGGCAGCCTCTTGTTTTAACAATAAATTACCAAGGTCACCCCCTCTCCTAGGGAGGGTGACATGTTCGATGCCAATATAACGCAGAGACTAAATCGAGTAGCCTGCCTCCAGGAAGTGGGCCGCAACTGGGTAAGTAAAGTTTTTACACCTAATGGTGCTACGATGCACCTTTGATTGGGATCGATTTCCCTGTTTGTGGGTGTTTGAAGGATGTACATTTATAAGTGCCATTGCATTGAGTACAGCCATTACATTCATAATTTCTATCCAGTAGGGGCGCAAATAGACGTTGTTCAGGAATATCTTGGGGTGGTAAATCAGAGTGTACCAATTGGTCTCTGAGATTTCTGCCCCGCGAGAATACGACCAAGGGACCATGGTCCGAAAACACATTACCGAGACTATCATCGGATTTTAGAATGTGCCAATGTTTGTGAACAATTCCCTTAATTTGTTCAGAACGCTTTGAATAGTGGGTAGTTAGAACACAAGAATGCATCTTTTTGCAAGACTGCGAGACTTTTCTCTATGGCAATATTAATCTGATCATTTTTGTAGCCCCTCCCCTTGAACTTTCTTTGCGTCTCTGTTTCCATATGCTAACATTTAAATATTTTTGGCACAAATATATATTATACTTTTTTGGGCATCATTTCCAAATCATGTGAAAGTATCTAAAATGTATTGTGAACCTCAAGAAAGTCACTTATAGATGTTTTAAAAAATGTCTCTCATTGATCGGGACAGGTGAGTGCAGGACATGCAGGACCCAGGGGTAAATGTAGATTACATTTCCCTGTACGGGACAATGTGTGCACACACCCCAAAAAATGATGGGCCAAATCATAGAACTACATATAGAACCCCCTATTAATTCAATAGGATCTCTGCGGGCCTAGTCCTAAAGATATGTCATTTAACTTTTAAAATGTATGACATTTTATTGTGGCATAAACACAACCAGTCATAATGTTTTCATCTGATTCTCAAACATTCATACTTCAAAGGGCTCCTTTACTAGGCTACTCGCGCACATTCACTCACTCGCAGCATATTTCCATCCGTCATACAGTGGTGAATGGAAAGAGACATCTGTTACACAAAACACCAAAAAGTGTAATGACATTTGTCATTTGGTGATTGTCATTAGGCTAGAATGTATGCATCCACTGCTGCCCTGCGTCTCTGATCCCGCCACTACTCATCTCTGCCTTGGCAAAATGTCAGTGTTCTCATTGAACCATATCGCATTTTTGAGTGTATAGGCCACTATACCACCCGTTTTCAAGTCCAATCGCACATTTTTCATGCCTCTGACATACGGTAATGATTAATAATGGTGTAATAGCCTACAGTTTTGTTGACATTTTGTTTTAATAACTATGATAGGCTCATGTTTTACTGGTATGGTGTACCCCCACTATTTATTTTGCTGGGACTCTGTACCAGACCGTACCACCTTACTTTCACCCCTGGATGGACGCACCTGTCTCAAGCAATGAGAGAGGATTTGAAATAGACAAGATGGCGGCGTACACATTGTTGCATTACTTCATGGAGCAAAACATGTATTTATTTTAATAACAGCGCATTTAAAAAATACTAACGAACCACCTACAACTGGACACAGACATTTTAGAAGATAAATGTTTTGCCGAATCATGAACGAAGAGAGTTTCGCCAAGTTAATAAGGTTTGTCAAAAATTCGCTGCTACACCAAACAGCACCTATCCTGGAACGGCTAATGGAGCATCACATTAGCCCATTACAATCTGTTAGCTACAGCATCATTCAAATGATAGCCTACCCTCAATATTTATTAGACCATGTGCATGAAGCTCATCACCGTGCACATAACCACCGTAAGTTAGAAGTTAGGAAATAAGTTGTGAAGTTCATCATACCTTATTCCCTCTGCCTATGAACTCTGCTTGTGCATGTCGTGGTGGTAGTAGGCCTCAACATAATCACTTACGACACGCATAAAAGCGTGTCCATCGTAATGCATAATGTATTTCACCTGCCCCGACCTCCTCCTTCTTTAAATTTGTACTGTCACAGCCTCCCTATTCATCTATATATCTTATCTAGCCCTATGTTTCCGTCTACTGTTCTGGAATGTGAATTCATTACACTTTGTGAGACAAAAAGGGATGGGACAACAGATGGGGAAAAGGGAGTAAAACTGCCATACCAACTAACCCTATACCCTTTAAAACCTCACCACTATCTGATCCTACAGCAGACCAGCAGCCTGGGAGGACGGGACACTATCGTTCCACACACCTTGTAACTCTTCTGCAGTAAAATCACGTACAACCAAGTGCTTTTCTGCAGCTGCCAGCACAACATCTAATTTCGGTGATGTACGTTCTATTACTGCGGTACAGATGATAACGATGGGTATGGACCCTAAGAAACACAGTTACTGAAGCACATGTTATTCCTATCAATATCTATTGGCCTTATCCTACTCACAAGGATCCTCTTCACTGCCTCAGCATATGACATCTTCTGTACTACGCTGATCCTGGCAACCCCAACCTGCCTTTCTCTTACAGAACCATGGGTACCCCTAGAGTTAACACGCACAACTTTTCCCACCGATACTACATATTGCCTTGTCTCATTCCCTCCTGTACACTACTCACATCTAGGAATCTTCCTCCTACACACCGTTGCAACATGACCATACACTTGGCACCTGAAATACTGCAGCAGGTTCAGCACAAAACCTCGTACTGGATAACTGATATATCCTAACATGACTTAGTCAAGTAAAGACTCAACACCATAACTCAAAAGAACAGACAGTGACTCTTCTATTTCACCCCACTCTCCACAGGGTCTCTGTCGCATCAAATGGCAGGCATAACAAACACTGGGAATCTTCCCCTTCAGCTGATCCATGTTCACCCCTGCCTCTACCCCAGTAATCATTCCCTTCAATGGCGCCCTGTTCTTGAGAGCAACACAAACAACATATCTTGTTGAATCTTAATGTCCAGCCGTAGCTGTCGCTTTAAGCTACCCTGGGTCATTGTAAATTCAAGCCAATCACTGTGCAGCATTATTTTCAGCCAACATTGTCTATGGTCCCTTTTATCCATGACCCTTGTCTAGCGTATTTAGTATTGTTGACATTTCAGAGCAATGAACACGCCGATTGGCACGTGTGTTTTTCTGTTGCTCATTAGATAAATGAGATTTCAGTCTTGGCAATGTGTTTCCTGACCAATTCCGCATTTAGTTAATGATGTTTGTCCCCCATGAGACACTGTAGACACGGAAGCCTATATCACTTCCTCAAAATCCCCAGAATGAATCCAAGATAACTCAAGAAATCTGTAATTATTTTTTACCTTTTTGCAGAGGATGTTTTAGTTGCTCAATTTTACATCTAACTAAGGTGTTTGGTGCAGTATTCTCAAGTAAAAAAATGCTGACGTGCTGTCTTATGTAAATAATCGGCACTGCTGAGAAGGTCTGTCACATTGTCTATGCTATTGGATAGAGAGCAATCACCGCAGCTGTTCACCCCATCTTAGTGGGCAAATGGACATGTCAAATCAAAACCCAACCATCATTTATCCATTGTTTATTTAATTTTTTTTTAATGTTATTTCACCTTTATTTAACCAGGTAGGCTAATTGAGAACAAGTTCTCATTTGCAACTGCGACTTGGCCAAGATAAAGCAAATAAGTTTGACGCATACAACAACACAGAGTTACACATGGAATAAACAAACATACAATCTGTCACGCCCTGGCCATAGAGAGGCTTTTATTCTCTATTTTGGTTAGTCCAGAGTGTGACTAGGGTGGGCATTCTATGTTCATTTTCTATGTTTTGGATTTCTTTGTTGCTTGGACAGGTGTGGTTCTCAATCAGAGGCAGCTGTCTATCGTTGTCTCTGATTGAGAACCATACTTAGGTAGCCTTTTCCCACCTAGGTTTTGTGGGGAGTTGCTTTCTGTTTTTGTGTCTGCACCAGACAGAACTGTTTCGGTTGTTGTTGTTTTGCTATTCAGGGTTCAGTTCAACTAATAAAAGATGAACACGCGGACAGGCTGCACCTTGGTCCTCACCTTCTTCCACCAACAGCCGTTACACAGTCAATAATAGAGTAGAAGAAGTCTATATACAGCATGTGCAAATGAGGTAGGATAAGGGATGTAAGGAAATAAATAGGCCATGGTGGTGAAGTAATTACATTATAGCAATTAAACACTGGAATGGTAGAATGTGCAGAAGATGAATGTGCAAATAGAGATACTGGGGTGCAAAGGAGCACGATAAATAAATACAGTATGGGGATGAGGTAGTTGGATGGGTTATTTACAGATGGTCTATGTACAGGTGCAGTGATCTGCTCTGACAGCTGGAGCTTAAAGCTAGTGAGGGAGATAAGTCTCCAGCTTTAGTGATTTTTGCAGTTCGTTCCAGTCATTGGCAGCAGAGAACTGGAAGGAGAGGCGGCCAAAGGAAGAATGCTTTTGGGGTGACCAGTGAGATATACCTGCTGGAGTGCATGCTACGGGTGGGTGCTGCTATGGTGACCAGTGAGCTGAGATAAGGCGGGGCTTTACCTAGCAGAGACTTGTAGATGACCTGGAGCCAGTGGGTTTGGCGACGAGTATGAAGCGAGGGCCAGCCAACGAGAGCATACAAGTCACAGTGGTGGGTAGTATATGGGGCTTTGGCGACAAAACGGATGGCACTGTGATAGACTGCATCGAATTTGTTGAGTAGAGTGTTGGAGGCTATTTTGTAAATGACATTGCTGAAGTCGAGGATCGGTAGGATGGTCAGTTTTACGAGGGTATGTTTGGCAGCATGAGTAACGGAGGCTTTGTTGCGAAATAGGAAGCCGATTTTAGATTTGGATTGGAGATGTTTAATGTGAGTCTGGAAGGAGAGTTTACAGTCTAACCAGACACCTAGTTATTTGTAGTTGTCCACATACTCTAAGTTAGAACCGAGTAGTGATGCTGACGGGCGAGCAGGTGCGGGCAGCGATCGGTTGAAGAGCATGCATTTAGTTTGACTTGCATTTAAGAGCAGTTGGAGGCCACAGAAGGAGAGTTGTATGGCATTGAAGCTCGTCTTAGTTAACACAGTGTCCAAAGAAGGGCCAAATGTATACAGAATGGTGTCGTCTGCATAGAGGTGGATCAAATAATCACCAGCAGCAAGAGCGACATCATTGATGTATACAGAGAAGAGAATCAGCCCGAGAATTGAACCTTGTGGCACGACCATAGAGACTACCAGAGGTCCGGACAACAGGCCCTCCGATTTGACACACTGATCTCTATCAGAGAAGTAGTTGATGAACCGGGTGAGGCAATCATTTGAGAAACCAAGGCTGTTGAGTCTGCCAATAAGAATGTTGTGATTGACAGAGTTGAAAGCCTTAGCCAGGTCGATGAATACGGCTGCACAGTAATGACTCTTATCGATGGCGGTTATGATACCGTTTAGGACCTTGAGTGTGGCTGAGGTGCACCCATGACCAGCTCTGAAACCAGATTGCATAGCGGAGAAGGTACGGTGGGATTCAAAATGGTCGTGATACATGGATGTTCCAATCTCCGTTTTAGACGAGACTGACTTATGACCAAAATTATCCTGTTTACAATTTGTTGTAGTCCATTTTCACCAGAGGCTCAACTTTGGTTTTAGAAGTGGGGGGGGACATATTTTTTTATTTGATCCAGTTGGACAAACACTCCAAACAGCCTACCCGACTGCCCGGAGGCATATCCATTTTCCTAAAGCACACCGATGCCTCGTTTTGGGGGAGTGGGGGACGACAATGGCATGTCCCCCGTCCCCAGGGAATGTTGCACCCCTGATTTTGACACTAGAATAACTTCCTGGCTCATATCGATGCCACATAGGCCGTTTTCAAAGAGATTTGTTGCTTTTTAAAGGCAGTCGCTCTTTAACCACATTTACATACTATGGAAGCATTTAGCTGCTGAAACTCAATTGGAAATACAAATGGACCCATCCACAGTTTTTATGAGAGTAAAGTCATAGCACATAAAACAAATCCTGACAGCTGTGATGGAAAGGATGTTTTGGTACACTTTTATAAATGCAAACAGATCATTTGTTCATTCAACATGGTGGGATCTTTTTGTGTAGATAAAATTAATTATGAGGTGGAAAGGCCTTTATGCAAATATTGTTATAATAATAACTTGGGGTCGTGATGATATGCATATAGTGTGTGGTCCTCCCACTAAGACTCGGGAAACCATACAGTTTATTAGGCTACAGATTTAATAAATTATGAACTTCACAGGATGGTGAAAGTACAAGGTGATGAGCTTGATGCTCTTTTCCAATAAATATCGAGGGTCTTATTCTGGTGACATGATTATAGATGCTTGACTGCCAATTGACAACAAAAATCATATACAGTGCCTTGCAAAAGTATTCACCCCCTTGGCGTCTTTCCTATTTTGTTGCATTCCAATCTGTCATTAAAATGTATATTTATTTGGATTTCATGTATTGGACATACACAAAATTGTCCAAATTGGTGAAGTGAAATGAAAAAAAGAACTTGTTTCAAAAAATAATAAAAAAATGTACAAACGTAAAAGTGGTGCGTCAATATCTATTCACATGCTTTGCTATGAAGCCCCTAAATAAGATCTGGTGCAACCAATTACTGTTACGTGGAGCAACACAGGGGAACCCAAGAGCAGACTCAGATGAGGAAACAGGGATGAATGAACCAAAATATTTATTGTTACACAGGGAGATATGGAGTGCAGATCCAGGGAAGCTCGGATGAGTTGCAGAAAAAACAGATGTGGAGACTGAGGTTGGAGTTAGCTGAGTAGAACAGGGTAAACAGGTCCCGAGGGGAATCCAAGGTAGTGGTGGCGAGTAACATCGAGAGCAAGGTAGTTGGGTGGTGAGATGTGGAACAGGAGTCAGAGACAGAGCGGTAACTGCAATGAGAGGATAAACAGTGTCAGGCAGGGAAACAGGCACAGCAGAGTACCAGGATTTTGAATAATCATAAATGGCTAGACTCATGAGCTGACTGAGCAGAGATTACAATCCAGCAGAGTGGAAGTGGCAGGACTGAGTATTTGTAGAGGTCTTTATTATGGAACGGGTTACAGCTGGTAGGGATCTGCTCTGACTCCAGCATACCTGTCTCCAACCACACAATCACACAGAGAGGGACAAGGAGCAGAGAGAGTGTACAGGGGGAGTAACTGCAGGTCAAGAAGAGTGGAGGAGATGTGACAATTACCTTCAGAAGTCACATAATTAGTTAAATAAAGTGTCACATCTGCTCCTGCAACGCCCTCTACTGCTCATCCTATGTCTCCTTGACCTGCCGCCACTCCCCCAGTACTCTCTTCCTCTCCCTCGCTCTCTCTGTGTGTGATTGTGTGGGCGGAGACAGGTGTGCTGGAGTCAGAGCAGATCCAGCTGCAACCTGTTCCATAATTAAGACCTCTACAAATACTCAGTCATCCCACTTCCATGTTGCTGGATTATAATTGCTGCTCAGTCAGTCTATGGGCTAGCCGTTTGTTAATATTCAGAGCATGCTATCCTGTTGTACATGGTTTCCTTGCCTGATGCTGTTTTCCTCTCCGCTACAGTTCTGCCTGCTCTGACTCTGGTCCCTGCCTCCTGTCCCATGTCTCATCCTGCTCCTCTGTCCTGGATTCCTCACTCAACTACCCCCTTGGATTCCCCTCTGGACCTGCTCACCCTGTCTCAACCCCACTCGCTCCAGCCTGTTTCAGTCTTCCAGGGATTTGAGACTGGGACGGAGGTTTATCTTCCAGCAGGACAATGACCCTAAGCATACTGCTACAGCAATACTTGAGTAGTTTCAGGGGAAACATTTAAATGTATTGGAATGGCCTAGTCAAAGCCCAGACCTCAATCCAATTGAGAATCTGTGGTATGACTTAAATATTGCTAGATGTGCCAAGCTTATAGAGACATACCCCAAGAGACTTGCAGCTGTAATTGCTGCAAAAGGTGGTATTGACTTTTTTGGGGGTGGGGGGGGGGGTGAATAGTTATGCACGCTCAAGTTTTCTGTATTTGTCTTATTTTATTGTTTGTTTAACAAAAAATATTTTGCATCTTCAAAGTGGCAGGCATGTTGTGTAAATCAACAGATACAAACCCCCCAAAAATCTATTTAAATTCCAGGTGTAAGGCAACAAAATAGAAAAAACGCCAAGGGGGTGAATACTTTTGCAAGCCACAGTAATAACCAGTAAACTTGGAGTCACATGATGATCTGCGTATGTTGTGTCCTCACACCACAACTTGAGAAAATATGCCGTTTATTAAGCTACAGATGACATGCTATGATGAACTTCACAGGGTGGCGAAAGTGCTCTTGATGCTCCTTTCCAATAAATATTGACAATATATATAGTAAATATGTAGACTACACCTGCACAATATATAAATATGTAGACTACACCTGCACTGTAGGCTATCTGCAAGCTGTTGTCTAGAGCGCCCGTACCAAGACCAGAGTAGGCTATCTGCAAGCTGTTGTCTAGAGCGCCCGTACCAAGACCAGAGTAGGCTATCTGCAAGCTGTTGTCTAGAGCGCCCGTACCAAGACCAGAGTAGGCTATCTGCAAGCTGTTGTCTAGAGCGCCAGTACCAAGACCAGCGTAGGCTATCTGCAAGCTGTTGTCTAGAGCGCCAGTACCAAGACCAGCGTAGGCTATCTGCAAGCTGTTGTCTAGAGCGCCCGTACCAAGACCAGCGTAGGCTATCTGCAAGCTGTTGTCTAGAGCGCCCGTACCAAGACCAGAGTAGGCTATCTGCAAGCTGTTGTCTAGAGCGCCCGTACCAAGACCAGAGTAGGCTATATAACGCAAAGTCTGTTGCCAATTGGATGGAAATTTAGCTACAGTGATAGATATGCTGTTTCCATAAGGCCTCTCGTGACTTATTTTATACGTTCCATCTGCATGAAATGATTGGATGGAGACGAGGGCAAGAGACAAAGCGAGAGGTTTCACTCAACAAAATCTGTCCAAAATAAACCCAATGCGTTTCTATGGGCTTATTTTGGATTTACAGTAAGTGTGGAGATATGAGCATCTCGTCATTGTATACAGATAATGGATGGAAACCTGGTTAGTGTATCTTACATTAATGTGACAGGGTTGTTTCATTTCAAAATTAGGATATTGAGCCAAACCACTAACCAGAGGGGTATACTACAACGCTTAATGAGTTAGCCAGATAACTTGCCCAAATATTCTGAAATAACATGGTGTAATTGACTCAACGGCCAAAACCACATATCTAAGTTTAGCTTTCTTAATGAACCAGAAAATCGGTAGGTGGAGTTATTTCTGATTGTTAATCAAAGTTAGCTGGCTAACTCATTGATCCTGCTTTGTAGTATACCCCTCAGGTATGACATTGGTTGTTGTGTTCCAAACAGCATTGGTGCATTTTGTACCATTTCCACACATCAATAGCAATAAATATAACATTTGTAGGAGTATAAACTAAATCTCCTTGAGAGTTAAGAAAAAAGCTGAACACCATCTAAATCTATCAAATTTCTTATTTTCTGTCAATTGCCACCCTGACACCTTCAGTGTAATGTCTGTTCTGATTCTTGATTGGTTCTTATTCTTTGAGGTTGTAGATACAATGAGAAATTTTACACACACACACACACACACACAGATGGCTCTAGCCTTTTAGGGGCCCACCTCTCGGCAAAACGTTTTAGTGGCCCCTGTCTTGACGGTGGAGGTTTTTTTTTATTTTTTAAGTTAATTTACTGCAATTCCACACATTTTGCCATAAGGCGTAGAGAAAACGTTGCAGATTTAAAGGTGAGTGTCCTGTGTTTCTACATTATGAGGTTGGAATAATGCTGTGAAATTGTGAAATGGATGATAACACCATTTTAGTGTAAGAGCCCTTTGAAAAGACCACCAACAATGTCAGCCATATTTGGTGTGATACAGTTTTGGCCTTCCATGGTGAAATCCCCATGTGCTAAATTAGTTATTATAAACTGGGCGGTTCGAGGCCTGAATGCAGATTGGCTGACAGCCGTGGAATATCAGACCGTATACCACGGGTATGACAAAACATTTATTTGTACTGCTCTAATTATGTTGGTAGCCAGTTTATAACAGCAATAAGGCACCTCGGTGGTTTGTGGGATATGGCCAATATACCACGGCTAAGGGCTGTATCCAGGCACTCAAATCAAATCAAATGATATTAGTCACATGCACCGAATACACCAGGTGTAGCCTTTTTAAAAAAAAAAATTTTTTACCTTTATTTAACTAGGAAAGTCAGTTAAGAACAAATTCTTATTTTCAATGACGGCCTAGGAACAGTGGGTTAACTGCCTGTTCAGGGGCAGAACGACAGTTTTGTACCTTGTCAGCTCTGGGATTTGAACTTGCAACCTTCCGGTTACTAGTCCAACGCTCTAACCACTAGGCTTACAGTGAAATGCTTACTTACAAGCCCCTAATCAACAATGCAGTTAAAAAAAAATACGAGAAACAATAGCAAATAAAAGTAACAAGTAATTAAAGAGCAGCAGTAAAATAACAGGACAGTAACAGACAATATACAGGGGGGTACTGGTACAGAGTCTATGTGCGGGGCACCAGTTAGTTGAGGTAGTATGTACATGTAGGTAGAGTTATTAAAGTGACTATGCATAGATGATAACAGCAGAGAGTAGCAGCGGTGTAAAAGGTAGGCAATGCAATTAGTCTGGGTAGCCATTTGATTAGATTTTCAGGCTTGGGGGTAGAAGTTGTTTAGAAGCCTCTAGGACCTAGACTTGGCGCTCCAGGTACCACTTGCCGTGCGGTAGCAGAGAGAACAGTCTATGACTAGGGTGGCTAGAGTCTTTGACAATATTTAGGGCCTTCCTCTGACACTGCCTGGTGTAGAGGTCCTGTATGGCAGGAAGCTTGGCCCCAGTGATGTACTGGGCCGTACGCACTACCCTCTGTAGTGCCTTGTGGTCGGCAGTGATGCAACCAGTCAGGATGCTCTCGACGGTGCAGCTGTAGAACCTTTTGAGGATCTGAGGACCTATGCCAAATCTTTTCAGTCTCCTGAGGGGGAATAGGTTTTGTTTTGCCCTCTTCACGACTGTCTTGGTGTGCTTGGACCATGTTAGTTTTTTGGTGATGTGGACATGCTACGGGTCGCTAGTCATTTAGGCAGGTTAGCTTAGTGTTCTTGGGCACAGGGACTATGGTGGTCTGCTTAAAACATGTTGATATTACAGACTCTGTCAGTGAAGACACTTGCCAGTTGGTCAGTGCATGCTCGCAGTACACATCCTGGTATCCGTCTGGCCCTGCGGCCTTGTGAATGTTGACCTGTTTAAAGGTCTTACTCACATCAGCTGCGGAGAGCGTGATCACGCAGTCTTCCGGAACAGCTGATGCTCTCATGCATGTTTCAGTGTTATTTGCCTCGAAGCTAGTGTAGAAATAGATTGACTCGCCTGGTAGGCTCATGTCACTGGGCAACTCTCGGCTGTGCTTCCCTTTGTAGTCTGTAATGGTTTGCAAGCCCTGCCACATCCGACGAGCATCAGAGCTGGTGTAGTACGATTCGATCTTAGTCCTGTATTGCCGCTTTGCCTGTTTGATGGTTCGTCGGAGGGCATGGAAGGATTTCTTATAAGCTTCCGGGTTAGAGTCCCGCTCCTTGAAAGCGGCAGCTCTAGCCTTTAGCTCAGTGTGGATGTTGCCTGTAATCCATGACTTCTGGTTGGGGTATGTACGTACGGTCACTGTGGGGACGACGTCATCGATGCACTTATTGACGAAGCCAATGACTGATGTGGTGTACTCCTCAATGCCATCGGAGGAATCCCAGAACATATCCCAGTCTGTGCTACCAAAACAGTCCTGTCCTCTTGCTTCATCTGACCACTTTTTTTATTGATCGTGTCACTGGTGCTTCCTGCTTTAATTTTTGTTTGTTAGCAGGAATCAGGAGGATAGAATTATGGTCAGATTTGCCAAATGGCGGGCCAGGGAGAGCTTTGTATGCGTCTCTGTGTGTGGAGTAAAGGTGGTCCAGAGTTTTTTTCCCTCTGGGTGCACATTTAACATGCTGATAGAAATTTGGTAAGACGGATTTAAGTTTCCCTGCATTAAAGTCCCTGGCTACTAGGAGTGCCACCTCTGGGTGAGAGTTTTCCTGTTTGCTTATGGCGGAATACAGCTCATTCAGTGCGGTCTTAGTGCCAGCATCCGTCTGTGGTATGTAGACAGCTACGAAAAATACAGATGAAAACTCTCTAGGTAGATAGTGTGGTCTACAGCTTATCATGACATACTCTACCTCAGGTGAGCAAAACCTTGAGACTTCCTTAGATATCGTGCACCAGCTGTTATTTACAAAAATAAATAGTCCACCGCCCCTTGTCTTACCAGACGCCGCTGTTCTGTCCTGCCGATACAGCGTATAACCAGCCAGCTGTATGTTGATAATGTCGACGTTCAGCCATGACTCCGTTAAGCATAAGATTTTACCATTTTGAATGTCCCGTTAATAGTTTAATCTTCCGCGTAGGTCATCGATTTTATTTTCCAAAGATTGCACTTTTGCTAGCAGAATGGAAGGAAGTGGGGGTTTATTTGATCGCCTACGAATTCTCAGAAGGCAGCCTGCCCTCTGGCCCCTTTTTCTCTACCTTCTCTTCACGTAAATGATGGGGATCTGGGTCTGTTCCCGGGGAAGCAGTATATCATTCACGTCAGGCTCGTCGGACTCGTTAAAGGAAAAAAGGATTGTGCCAGTCCGTGGTGGGTAATTGCAGTTCTGATGTCCAGAAGTTGTTTTCGGTCATAAGAGACGGTAACAGCAACATTATGTACAAAATAAGTTTTAAAAAAAGTTACAAACAATGCAAAGAAACAAAAAAAAAACACAATTGGTTAGGAATACGTAAAACTTTAGCCTTGTTTTCCGGGGCCATCTTTTTTCATCATCTACGTTGAGTCTTGCAAAGAACATCTCTTAGCCGTGGTATATTGGCCATATGCTACGACCACTCGTGCCTTATTTCTTAAATATACCAATAAGAAAGAGAGTTCCAAACCTCTCTGCCAATAACAGTTCATTATCTGTTTTTCACTCCCCACTCAGACCACTCCCAGACAGTCCTATCAAAATGGTTCCTTGAGAAATTTTTCTTTGCTAAGAAGCTATTTTTGTTATTTTTTTAATCATTTGAATTTAAAACAATCACAGTAAGGTACTTAATTGTTACCCAGAAATAATTTGATATAGATAAAAACGCTGCATTGCACCTTTACACATTTTGCCATGGGGCAGGGAAAAACATTGCAGTTTTACAGTTAATTTCCTGCAATTCTACCCATTTTGTAATGACTTATGCCATGTTTATATGATATCTGAGTGACAGTGACTAACGCAATCAATGGGGCCCCCCCTGAGGTCAGGGCCCCTGGGCATGTGTATGGTTGGTGTTTGGTGTTTGGCCATGATTACTACAAGTTTAGATAGCTGGCTAGACTAAATACCAATAAGAAATTGTTAGCTGGATAATTGAGTGACAGTCAGTGACTGATATTATAAGAGAAAAACTGCTAATGCACAACCACATTTCGAAATTGCACCTGGTGCAATCTACTATTCTTAAAGCTGCAATATGTAACTTTTTGGGTGGTGACCAAATCCACATAGAAATGTGGATTCACATTGAAAGCAATGATTCTCTACACTAGACATAGCTTGTCATTCACATTGAAAGCAAGTCTAAGAAGCGGTAGATCTGTTCTATGTGCGCTCTTTCTATTTGTCCAGTGCTTAAGTTTGGTATTTGCATCGTTTCCTTCCGGTTTTGTACAACACCTTCAAACAGCTGAAAATACAGTATTTTTGGTAACTGAAAAGATATTGCACAGCGGTTTAGAGGGTACAATGATTCTCTACACTAGACATAGCTTGTTTTGTCACATAAACTGAAAGTGTATATATATATATATATATATATATATATATATATATATATAATTGGTTGGGGCCCCTTAAGTGACCACTTATTTCGCTTATGCCTGGAAAACCGTCCCTTCACACACACACGTTTCCACCAGAGTCAGACACCAGCAGTTTTGATACATTTAACTAGATGATCCTGAATCATATCATATTTCTGTCCACTGTGTTCTGCATTGCCTACGAACACGGAACTTCAGCGCGTTAGAAATCAGAATCCAACACCCCTTCATGATCTGTAAAACCCCGTCCATGTCATTTTTCTCTCATCCAATGTGCTTCCAAACGTGCAAGAACTACCCAATAGAATGTGTTCTTTATTGCAAGACGTATGTCATGATTGGATAATTGTACTGTCACTTTAACCTAACCACGCACCTTGCATGCCTTGGCTACACTTCAGAAATTGGTGGTTTGACGAACTAGCCTGTATTGTGTGTCTACATTAGTTAGGCAGTTGTCAATGTAACGTTAACCTTTATAACGACATAGCTAATCACTGTATCCAACGTCGCTTGTGTTTCGCATCCACGAGTCAAGAGGCACCAACAGAGGATATGCCAGCCAAGCCAAGGTGGAAGTAGCTAAAGTAACCATATCAACAGACAAGACGGGCTCAAGACTGGGGACTATCTTTAGGGGACAGGGGTAAAACAAAACTGATCGGATTGGGAATCTGACAGCAAACTAACCAGCTAATAATATAAATTGTTATCTGTCGGTAAAATAAGCGTTTACCACGTGTAACCTTATTTCAATGGGTCTAGTAGCTAGCGACAAAGAGAACGTATTGGTAGCCTATATATAGGGTACCAATACGTTATCTGGCGTAGTAGCGCCTAGGATTAGCAGTTAACGCGTAGCAACTACGTTGAATTGCATTGGATATCGCTAGATTAACGTTTGAATACAGTATTTTATATATACATAATTAAAATCCATAATCAAGATGTATCATTAGGATGGCGATAGTTGCTTTGTAGTGTGTCTGACTAACACTTTCAGTGCAAGCAACTAGCCAAACCAGTTTGGTTCATCTGTGTTAGCGCAGTCAGGTTGCTAACGCGTTAGCTAACTATTGTAGGTTTACGATTCGGTGGATAAATACACTTTTTCTATCTATCTTGAAACGATTCAGGGCCCACCAGAATCGCTCAGATAATGACACTGGACTCGTTAGATAGCTAAATAATTTGTCACTTGCATGCTTGGCTAGTGTTTGTCCACGTTTGCTGTTGCATTTAGGCCACGTCGCTGCAGATGCATTTCATCCACTGACAGCGTCGTTGGATGAATGCAAACAAGACAGGCGACAACTGTGCGGAAG
Source organism: Oncorhynchus mykiss (assembly GCF_013265735.2). NCBI lineage: Eukaryota > Metazoa > Chordata > Actinopteri > Salmoniformes > Salmonidae > Oncorhynchus > Oncorhynchus mykiss. The sequence continues at coordinate 23,664,528 of NC_048590.1, forward strand.
AGGGAAGACGCGTGAATAACTATTCCCCGAAGCTAACTAATGCAAGAAACTCGTTTGGGGTTTACTAAAAATGCTTTCTTTATAGACTTTCTCAGTGGCTGTATTTTTGCCGTAATTGAACGGCATGTCACCTACCCAATTTGTTAACCAGGGGAAGCATCGGCTTTTTTAGTTTTCTAGATCAATTATCGAATACATTCTGAAATGGTTGGCTTTGGCGCAAACCGACGAGGAGGCCGTCTCCCTTCCTTCATCCTGATCGCGCTGATGGTGATCATTGCCATACTGTCTTTCAACTACTGGACTGTGTCCAACAAGCAAGGGCACCTATTGGACGAGTTGGCGGAGGTGCAGACACAGGTGAAGCGGACCGACGCGGCGCGCAGTCGACTGGAGAAGCGCAACTCGGAGCTGATGGTGCAGGTAGACACGCACAGGAAACATATCGATCAGAAGGACGGAGATAACAGCATGCTGGAGGGCAAGCTGCAAGCTCGCGAAGCTCTCATCAAAAAGTGTACGGATGAAAAGGTGGGTAGGACTCGATACTAGATCACTTCATCCATCCGTAGTACCTATGATTCATAGTTCCTGCAGATCTCAGGCTTATTAACTAACTGTGCATAGGTTTGACAGGTGGAAAGCAGCCTTGCACCTGCATCCTATTGTTGTATTACAGTGGAGGGCAAAACCAATGATGTCAACCTAGTGACACCTACCAACATTGGTAAAGACTGAGCAGTTGAAAGTGGGTTGACGTGTACCTAAGTGACGCCTTTTTTTGACTTCCTAGTTCATGGAATGAGTCTTGATGTAATTTTAAATGTAGGTTAAATTCATAAACAGTATTTTAGTTTATCTACTTCAGCTGTGATACCCATCAATCTTTGAATCTCAAAGGTGATTTCAAAAGCCATATCATGTAACAGCTTAACTCATTTTTCCCCCATCACAAAAGTGCCTGCTAACCTGGCATTGCAGTTTGCACATTGTTTATTGGTGTGTATTTGTGCACTTATATTAGTCATTTTACATGAGGTAGTCTCCCTCCCTGCAGACATGGGGGTTATGAGTCCCAGCTGGGTCCCCTCTGCAAGGGCCCATCTGTGTGCCCAGTGCTGGGGACCAGCCTCTTTTTACCCTTACTACCGTCAGCCTCAATCAGCCTGTCAGCCTGTCCCAACAGCCTCAATGTATGCTTACGTGCCTCACCAGATTGCATAGGAGGCGTGGAACAGCTGAGGGGGAGGGCCTACCTTTCATTAGCATTCTGCCGTACCCACACGGATGTTTGCTCTTCGGATTGTGTGGGCTAGCCATGCCCAAACCGGATTGTATATTTTAATTACAACTCATTTCCTGAATGTTAATGGTGTCCAACAGTGCAAATCCTCTGTTCAACATGAGGGATGTCGTAGTGTAAGGCCAATCCCAGATTTTCCCCAGCGTTAATCTACTCTTTGTCCCGTATCAGGATCTAATTTTCTGATGTTACCAGTGTTAGGGTTTGGTCGGTGTCATCCTTAGTCCAATTGTGATTATGTACCCATAAAACATGCCTCTATTGCGCCCTCCCCCATATTATTATTTCTTTAAACGACAGTTGGGCTCTGTCGTGAAATTGAATGCAACTGGATGAATCATGATGAAATATAATGTTAAAAGCCTGGACAAAGGCTAAGTGCAGGCAATGGCAAATATTTTCTAATATTCCTTTCTGGTGGAAGGGCAGAGCAGGTTTGTTTGTGTCTGTCTGTGTGGCGAACACATGATGGAGCAGCAGTGACTGTCTGATGAGGAACGGGCTGTCTTACCATAGTGTGCTAGGTTATAGACCTAGATCATGGGCTGGATAAAAGCAGTCTACAGTCTTCAGAATTGATTAATAATTGCTTTATTTCCCACTAAAATAATAGAAAAATTAACTAGAGAAATTGGCGGGACTTGCTTTAACTCTTTACAAGTATTTTTGTGGAAGAGGTTTTAAATGTTTTACTTAAGCCAACGCAGTTAAATATATATTCAAAGTTAGATTTTGTAAAATAATTGGTCTTGCTTTGATAGACTAAACTATCAACCTTATTACTTTGGATTGTGAGGCAGTTAGATCCCATATTTCATCACAAATAACTATACTGACTAGCCTACTGCACTTTTTTTCTGCTGTCTTACTACAATACCACAGTGTATATGCAAACTGTAATAATAAGAGTACAAAAAACGAGGCATTGTTGAAGTTTAAAATAAATGTAAAGCTGCAATATGTAACCTTTTGGGTGACCCTGACCAAATTCACATAGAAATGAGTTATAGATTTGTCATTAAAACAAGTTTTTAAGAAGTGGTAGATCGGTTCTATGTGCACTATTGCTATGGTTCCCATTCTTAAGTTAAGTTATTTTGCATCTTTTACTTTGGGTTTTGTACACCAGCTGAAAATCCAATGTTTTTGGTTCTGGAAAATATATTTCACAGTGGTTTAGATGGTACAATGGTTCTCTACACTATACTGGCTTATTTTGTGATTGTTTGTAGTTATTGCTGTTTTGGTTTCAGATTTGAATATCGGAGAAGTAGACCAGGGTGTCATACCCTTTTAACTTTTGATCTATGTTGCGTTGTTGGGAAAAGTGGTCAAGGTAGCTGATTTGTCAAAAGTCACATTTGCTCATTGGGAGTTTCTCAAAACGCATACCTCCATGCTCCGAGCACGAGAGGGTCAGAGTAGGAGTCCAAATCAATGTATGTGAAACGGAGCACTTTTCGGATGCGTACTCCGTTTGTACATATTTTTAAGCATGCATTGACGCAAGCTTCAACGGAAAGAATGCACAAATGTGACTCAACCACGTAAAACAATTATGCAACATTTCTTGAAATTAATGGCGGTCGTTATTTGTGCTGAAGAGAGAGAAAATGCACTCTGACTTCAGAATGAAATGTTGCTTATTCACATCTTATATGTTGCCTGACTATTTTTAATATATTTATCTTGATATGTTAATAAATACACTGCTCAAAAAATAAAGGGAACACTTAAACAACACAATGTAACTCCAAGTCAATCACACTTCTGTGAAACCATCGCTCCATCCACCAACGCCACGTTGCACCACAGACTGTCCAGTAGTTGGTGGATGCTTTAGTCCAGGTCTGGGAGGAGATCCCTCAGGAGACCATCCGCCATCTCATCAGGAGCATGCCCAGGCGTTGTAGGGAGGTCATACAGGCACATGGAGGCCACACGCACTACTGAGCCTCATTTTGACTTGTTTTAAGGACATTACATCAAAGTTGGATCAGCCTGTAGTGTGGTTTTCCACTTTAATTTTGAGTGTGACTTCAAATCCAGACCTCCATGGGTTGATCAATTTGATTTCCATTGATAATTTGTGTGATTTTTGTTGTCAGCACATTCAACTATGTAAAGAAAAAAGTATTTAATAAGAATATTTCATTCATTCAGATCTAGGATGTTATCTTAGTGTTCCCTTTTACTTTTTTGAGCAGTGTATTTTTGTTCTGATTCCAGATTTGAATAGCAGAGGAAGACCAAGATGTCATATCCTCTAACATTGTGTCTAACTTGTTAGGAAAAGTTGTCTCAGCCACATTTTGTTTATTTTATATATATACACACACATACACACATACATACATACATACATACATACACACACACACACACACACACACACACACACACACACACACACACACACACACAGTGGGGCAAAAAAAAAATTGTGCAAGTTCTCCCACTTAAAAAGATGAGAGGCCTGTAATTTTCATCATAGGTACACTTCAACTATGACAGACAAAATGAGAAAAAGAAATCCAGAAAATCACATTGTAGGATTTTTAATGAATTTATTTACAAATTATGTTGGAAAATAAGTATTTGGTCACCTACAAACAACTTGCACAATTGGTGGCTGACTAAGTACTGTTTTGCCCCACTGTGTGTGTGTGTGTGTGTGTATATGTGTATATATATATATATATATATATACGCACACAAAAAAGTTGCTGATGCAGATACTAAAACAGCTGTATTGTTTAATCTCTACAAGATATTTATGTTCCAGATTTGAGTAGCAGAGAATTAGACAAAGCTGTCATACCCATACAAATGTATTGGTAAAGTGGTCAAAGTAGCTGATTTGTGTGAAAAGTGACATTGTTTACACTAAATGTGAAGTCATGATGCCACAATGGGGTGCTTTGCCCATAGTGTTTTTCAGAAAGTATTCACTCCCCTTGACTTTTTCCACATTTTGTTGTAATAAAGTGGGATTAAAATGGATTTAATTGTCTTTTTTTGTTTGTTTACCATCTACACAAAAATACTCAGTGGAATAAAAATTATAACATTAATTAATACTTACCTTGACTTGATAAGTATTCAACCCCCTGAGTTATGTTAGGATCACCTTTGGCAGTGATTACAACTGTGAGTCTTTCTGGGTACGTCTCTTAGAGCTTTGCACACCTGGATCGTAGTATATTTGCACAATTTATTCTTCAAGCTCTGTCAAGTTGGTTGTTGATCATTGCTAGACAGCCATTTTTAAGTCTATTCAGTTTCTTTTGATCCTCAAACTCTCTAGTCATTGCCGATGACAAACATACCCATAACATGATGCAGCCACCACCATGCTTGAAAATATGAAGTGGCACTCAGTGATGTTGTTGGATTTGCCCCAAACATAACACTTTGCATTCCTTACATAAAGTAAAAATAAATTGGCACATTTTTATGCAATTTTACTTTAGTGCCTTACTGTTCTGGAATATTTGTTTTCTGTACAGTCTTCCTTCTTTTCAACCTGTCATTTAGGTTAGTATTGTGGAGTAACTACAATGTTGATCCATCTTCAGTTTCTCCTATCACAGCCATTAAATTCGAACTGTTTTAAAGTCACCATTGGCCTCATGGTGAAATCTCTGAGCGGTTTCCTTCCTCTTCGGCAACTGAGTTAGGAAGGACGCCTGTATCTTTGTAGTGACTGGGTGTATTGATGCACCATCCAAAGTGTAATTAATCACTTCACCATGCTCAAAAGGATATTTTCACCCATCTACCAACGGGTGTCCTTGTTTGAAATGCACTACTCGGTTGAGGGACCTTACAATTATTTGTATGTGTGGGGTACAGACACAAGGTAGTTATTTCAAAATCCCATTAAACATTATTATTCCACACAAGTGTCCATGCCAGTTATGTGACTTGTTTTTTACTCCTGAATTTACTTAGGCTTGCCATAACAAAGGGGTTGAACTCTTGACTCCAGACATTTCAGCTTTTCATTTTTAATTAATAAAAGTCAACATAAAACCACTGATATTGTGTGTAGGCCAGTGACACAAAATCGAAATATAATCCATTTAAAAATCAGGCTGTAACACAACAAAATGTGGAAAAAGTCAAGTGGTGTGAATACTTTCTGAAGACACTAACATTTAATGAAATGGGCAGATATTGTCTAATTCATAGCTCAGAGCATAATAATGTCACTTTACCCTGCGGTTACATCTGCGACCCTGTGCATGTGACTAATAAACTGTCTGTCATAGCATCATCGATCGACGACGTCATCATGATATCGTAATATCGCCCAACCCTAACCAGCATCCTGTACTTCTCTGTTCCTCCTGTGCAGGTGTTCCACCCCTCTGTCAACTCTACTACTAGGACAGTGTGTTAGCAACTGTCAATCACACACCATATCAGGAATGGGATTTGAGTTACGGTGGTGGTGGTGGTGGTAGTAGTAATCAAGCTGTATTAGCATAGCCTTGTTAGGCCAATACTCCTCTCATGTTCGTACTGCTGAAGGATAGAGAAGCAACACAATATAAATGTCTTTGAGGTGTTTTGCTTTAATGTTTCGGTCTCCACATCTGCAGTGTGCTTTGTGGGTGCCTAGAAAGAGTACTGTTATTTTCCACACAGCAGATTTGGTGGAGAGACTGTGAACCACTGTGTCTTTCTCTTCAAGGAAGGTGACAGCATGAAGCTTCTATCTCCACAATGGCTGACATTGATGCTGTAATTACTGACACTCCTCTTCTGTGCATTCTGCCTCATTAAAGTTCTGAGCCCCTCTTTCCCTCCCTCCCCCTCTGTGTGGATTTGATTCAAGCTCTTGAATCTCCCTGGAGAATCCACCCCTGTGATTTGATTGATGGCTAGTGACAACTGATGGGGACGTGAATCTCATTTGTGGTGGAGGAGTTTGTTTCTGGGACAGTCATATAGGGGTGGATACTGGATACTATTCCCTCCTTAGCCTATATATAACAGTTCCTTCAGCCACTATGCCACACCGCTATAACATGTTTAGTGACTGGGTCAATGGAGCTATCAGAGAGAATCTGCTTTGGGAGAGACTAGTATTGGATTGCACACGTGGTTACTTGCTACCTGGAAAGGGTAATCCCAGCCAGGCATCCCCTTGGTGTCTGCACCATGCTCAAATCGATTTGGTTTCTCCGGGCTGGGTTTGATGTTTTTGTCTTTTGATGTTCATTTCATGCATTGAGGGTGTAGAATACAGTAGGTCTATGAAGCTCCTAGGTTTGATGGTCCTTTGCCAGTGTTTCTAGCAGCTGGGATCTACTGTCCTTACACTGGTGACAGTTTTGCTCATTCTGAGTGGTTATGTTTGGCTGGGCTGTAGAGACTTAGTCAGACCCCAGATAAGAGATGGCATAATTGGGTGGAGGGCAGAGAGGGGCCTGTCTGGATCAGTCGGGCTCAGGAGGACAGAACTGTCTCTCGTCTGACAAATTCTCACTTCGTCTGCGGCCTCTCAGCCACTGACCTGACTGGACCTATATGGCCTGTGCTGGATTTTTGGACAGCTTTCAATTAGATATACTTTGGTATATTCAAAAAGATGGTTATTGCAAATGTGATATGCCACATCTAAAAAGTATTATTGTTCTATATAGTGAATGCATTTACTTTGCATGGTGGAGGATAACAAGTATTAGGCTGTGCATGTGCAGCAGCCCCCTCTGCGACAAGTACTGTCAATGAGGAGCGCTGCGATGATGGCTCCCTCTTCAGGTCACTGGGCAACACTGGGAGCTGAGCCGTCTTTTATTGTGGTCAAGGTAGGGGGAGGGGAAAGACGGGACAAAGGAAAGAACTGGACAAATGAGGATTTCGTCTCCTTTTGAAACAACCATTGCAAAATTAGACATGAAACTGAACACAGGATGTATGCATAAATTAAGCTCACAATGCCTTTATAATAAATCCAGATACAGCATGCTTTTTATGTTGAACACAGAACGCAGATACCTACTCTTATTTGGTGTAGCATAATGTTGCCACACCCTCACCTCTTTTTACAGTTCTATTATGTTCAATACAAAGAACTGTATACAGCTCAGGTGTGTGTGGTCACGTAGGCTAATATTTGTCAAACGTGGGCATATGGATGCAGATACCAGACATGTAGACACTTCATGTTCTCTGTCCCTGTAAGCATGCACAAATAGTGCCCCAGGGATGGCCTTCCTTCCTGTTTCTCTCCTAGCTGCATTTCACATTCACCTCCTCCCCTCAGTCTCCTGAGATCAAACGCCTGCACCCCTCCCGCTGTTCCCTAAATCTACCTCAAAGCCACAGCTGCTCTCCTCTGGTTGAGGCAACAAAAACCCTTAAGATTGAATTGTCTTTTTGTACATGTATGAAAATAAATTGAATAACCCCTTAGCCAGTCAGTGTGTCATAATGTGAAATGGGCCAATAGAGCATTGTTCTGACTAAGGTGGTTTCACTCGAAGCGGTCTGGGGGTGTATTATGAATTTCCCGATGCACAAAAGAGCAGTCACAGAAAGTCAATCGAAAATCAATCCAGTTTATTACAAGTTGCAACAGGGAGACACCTCGAACACAGAAGCAGAGAAAATGTGTAACGGGCCTTCTCTGAGACAGCCCTTATCCTAAACAGGACCCAATTGTTCTGTAAACCCGAGAAGCTATTAGGAAGTCAAAACAAAAGGCATGGACTTGGTCAGCTGCTACAGAATACAATCGTAATCAGTGCCCTCCAGTCTGGCATCAAACGCTATCAACAGATATGACTTTGATCCATAACATACAGCATCCAGTTTAGGGCATCAACCCAAGTGTCACGAAACACTAGAAACCATTTCAAATCAAATTGTGTTAGTCACATGCGCTGAACACAACAGTGAAATGCTTCCTTACCAGCACCTAACCGACAATGCAGCTTAAAAAATACAAATAAGAAATACAAGTAGTTAAAGAGAAGCAGTAAAATAACAATAGCGAGACTATATACGGGGGGGTACCGGTACAGAGTCGATGTCCGGTTAGTCGAGGTAATATGTCAATGTAGGTAGTTACTATGCATAGATAGAGTAGCAGCAGTGTAAAAGAGGGGAGGGGGTGCAATGCAAATTAGTATATTACAGAAAGAGAATGTTTAACATATTTATACAATCACTCTAAATGTTCCTATTACAGTGAGCTTAGGTCTCTATCAGGCTTCATTATGAAGGCTGGGGTCTGTTCTGACTGCCTCAGCCTGGCTGTTCCCTAGGATCTCTCATCCATCTAATCTGACTCGATATCTGGCTGCAGATGGTCCTCCAGTCACTCGGCTGGTCAGACGCAATGAATGAGATGGGAGTCTTTTGCAAGCAGACTTTTCACTCAACAGAACCTTTATGCAGCTAGATATCTCTACTGTTGCCGAGCTGACATTTGAAATACTATTGCATCGGAACATAGTATAAAAAGGATATCTTTCCAGTTAGGCTAGTTCAGCCATGTAATCCTTTAGATGTCCTGTTCAACCGGTTGTGTTTGGCCTTAAGAGTGTTACGTACGCCTCTTGGAGGAGGGAATGCAGCACACTGCTACATCTCAACTCCCCGTGTAGTGAAAATTGTATGTGATCGTAGGTGCAGGGAAGAACGACGGAGGCAGAGAGAAATACCATATACAGGGAATGTGTTATTCCTTAACACGGTAATGTGGGGAAAAGGGGTTGGACGGAACCAAAGTAAGAATACTTTAAGTGAAATTTCGACGCACTATTGGCATACACATACCTCCTGAAGGAGCGGCTACAAAATAATATCAACAAAACTTTTACTGCCCGCCACAACCAACACAGGACATAAAAAATAAGCTATTTTCTCTGAATCCAATCAGCGTTGGGGCCAACCAGTCAGCTGCTTCAGGAATCCAGGAAGCCATTTCCTGAAATGCCCACACTTACAAACCCACAACAACACAGAAACTGGGGAACGTAACAATGAACATACAGGGTTCTGGTAACAAAGCGTTCTGGTGACCTTTCCTCGGACTGATGTTCTTTTCTCTCCTTTCCAGATGAAGGTGCAGGGTGATGTCACAGCACAGATGTCAGAGATTGTGAGGCTGAAAGGTAAGAGCAGACACTGGCCAGCAGAGGGCACATTTCTGTTGGAGTCTTGTGGCTAGGCTAGCAGAAAGCAGTATGGGCTTGTATTACCATAGATGGAGCCTGGAGCAGTAACAGCAGTTTGCTTAATGCTGTTAAAACATCTTATCTCAAGTCCCCCGTGTGCCAAGTGGACTCTAATGCATACAGATTTGCAATGTTGTCAATTCTAGTTTCTTTCTTTATTGAACGCTTGTTCAACACTAACGCTGTAGCCTAATATCACTACATGGTTGAAAATGCATTCGTTCATAGAGTATCAACCCTAAGGTCATAATGTGTGTTATTTGGCTGGGTGTAGAGCAGCTGAAGGAGCTGAAACAGGAGTTTATGAGGCAGGAGATCCAGCTGAGGGAGGTGAAGAAGAACAGCACCAACCTGGAGAGGAAGCTGGAGTATGAGAGGTACAGAGAATGAACTCAACACATCTTTCATGTTTTTGCTCTAGGCTCTCAAAGTCACAGCAAAGTTCAGGTTATGATGACTATCGCACCAATATAGCCATTGGTGTGAATTCTGACACTAGCTTCGTTGCTTTTCTCTCTGTGAATTTTGTTTGTGTGTATGATAGCTTGCAGTGTGGGCGTCAAATCACACAACTAATGGACGAGTATGAAGAAGCTAAAAAGACCCTGGAAGAGGAGGCGGTGAAGCTGAGAAAGGTGAGGCTCTGTCAGAGCACCTAGTCATGGTGTCCCTGCCTTTCCTTTCCTTCCCCTGTAATGTAAGTTGTCTACCACCCCCTGCTGGTGTTCATAGATCATACACTCCGTGGATTATCCTTTGCTGGGGATGTCAGCAGCTCTGCACTTAGTCATTGTGACTTTTTTTTTTACTTACCCAGCAATAGTAAAGGTGATTATATTCATCTCTCCCCTCTGTCTTTTTCTCTGTCCCTCCCTCCCTCTGCAGAGTGTGCTGGATAGCAGGAAGGTCGGAGCTGCAGAAGGAGGGACTGAGGTGGAGACCGCAAGAGAGCACCCAACTGTGGCCACACACCGAGACACTGACCTCAAAGGTAACATTACAACCAGCTCATATTGGCACGTTCTGCCTCTGTAAAGTTTCAGAGCTAACCCACCCTCTCTCCCTCCACCCCATCCATTATTCTCTCTCTCCCTCCTGGGATAGAAGGTTTGGGCAAGCCTGGCAGTGATGCTGGCATGCCTGGTATTGAGGACAGTGAAGTGGGAAAAATAGATGATGTGCAATTTGGTGAGTATTTATTCTCTCTGGTTATTCTACTTTTGATAACGATTCTGTCAGTAAGATTGGTGTCAAATTTCAACTGGAACTGTCCTCCCCTCTCATTCTCTCCAGCCCTGAAGAAGCCAGCCATCACCCAGAACCACATAGAGATACCTGATACTGGGTTAAGAGAGGTGGGGGCCGGTATGGGAGCAGGGGCAGGTGAGGGGGCTGGTCGAGACCTCTCTCTGGACCTGCCTGTGCTCCAGATCCAGGACAAGGTCCTAGGGTTGGGGAAGGAGGGACGAGCGGGGGCCCTCCAGCAGCAGCCCCCCCAGGCGGTGGCAGACAGACCCATCCTCTTTGATGAGGACAACAAGGCAGCCATCCAGGCAGATGAGTTCGGAGAGCAGCACAGACCGCTTAGAGGTATGTCAACTCACAGTCCACACACTCCATATTTGCATTTTCAGTTCACTTGATTAGTTTTGCTGCCCAGGGACAAAGCCACTTACTTAGAGCAGTAATGCTTTAGTGGTGACTTGTTATTGTGTGTCTGTCATTGAGTTTGAGACCTGAGGCCATAGCCTGGGTACTCAATCAAATGTATTTATAAAGCCCTTTTTACATCAGCCGATGTCACAAAGTGCTGTACAGAAACCCAGCCTAAAACCCCAAACAGCAAGCAATGCAGGTGTAGAAGGATGGTGGCTAGGAAAAACTCCCTAGAAAGGCCAAAACCTAGGAAGAAACCTAGAGAGGAACCAGGCTATGAGGGGTGGCCAGTCCTCTTCTGGCTGTGCTGGGTAGAGATTATAACAGAACATGGCCAAGATGTTCAAATGTTCATAGATGACAAGCAGGGTCATATAATAATAATCAAAGTGGTTGTAGAGGGTGCAATAGGTCAACACCTCAAGAGTAAATAAATGTCAGTTGGCTTTTCATAGCCGATCATTCAGAGTTAGAGACAGCAGGTGTGGTAGAGAGAGGGTCTAAAACAGCAGGTCCGGGACAAGGTAGCACATCCGGTGAACAGGTCAGGGTTCCATAGCCACAGGCAGAACAGTTGAAACTGGAGCAGCAGCATGACCAGGTGGACTGGGGACAGCAAGGAGTCATCAGGCCAGGTAGGGGAGGTTAGGGGGAGAGAGAGAGAATAAATATATATTTAAGTTCACACCGGATGAGACAGGAGAAATACTGATCTGACTGGGCTCTTAATGGCTGTACAGCAGAGGCCCTGCTGCTCTTGGCCTCTCCAACTCTACACACTAGCTGCTATAAAACGTGAGCCATGCTGGCTTCCTGTTTTCAGTTCAGATTTTTTTTCATGGATTGTTTGTGTAGAAAATGGAGGGAAACGTATCGTTGGCACAGTGCTCTGCTCTCTGTTTGGCAAACTCTGTCTTTTTAAAGGTGATTCATCCTTTTCTCCCGGAGATTGAAACGTGATCCTTCAGACTGTAGGCTAGCTCTCTGTGAAGGAGCACGTTCCATACTACAGGAGAGAGTGCACCCTAAACCTCTCTCCTATTGTACATTAGAAATGAAAAGCCCAAAAGGGATGACCAAATTTCAGGTGAAATATTTCTAACAGGGGAATAAAAGTCATTATTGATGCTACCTCTGTTTCGATGTCTCCTTTAAGCTCCTGCCAATGTGATGAAAGCAGATGGTGTACAGAGGAAAGGGGCAGGACTGCCTCTGCCTCCTAACCCCGCCCAGGTGCCCAACCCTATAGAACCTCTGCATGCCAGAGACCTCAAGCCTGCTGAGCCCCTGCGTCACAGACAGAGTGAGTGCCTCCAAAGGCTGGTGGGGATGGGAGGGGGAGACTGAGAACCTCTCAGTACACAGGAGATGTGACACATGGAGACTGTGGTTGTGTCTTTCCTCTGACCTTTAGCTGCAGCGTCCCAGTAAGAAGAGCTTCTCTCACTTGCAGATGTGTCAAGGTTACAACAACCTTTACAAATACGTAAGCTATTTTTGAACGCACTCTACAGTCCGAGTCCTACCTATAGTTTTCTTTCTCAAGGCTGCGTTAGGTCTACTATAAGTGGTTGCCTTCCCTAGCTATCAGGGTTTTAACAAACCTTCAACACTGCTCATGAAGTCATACATATTAGAGGTGCTGTCGCCACAGACTGAAAGAGATGGCCAGATGTCAGAGTGCACACAGTGGGAGAGGCTGCCTGACTTCAAGGGTCTCAGGGTGTTCCTTCCTGCTGCCTGCCTGGCTTCAGCTCTGCTCCCTCCCTCCCTTCGCTGCCTACTCTCCAAACAATACCCCAACCAGCTGCCCTGCCAGCTACCCCTCTCCTTGCTTCATCTTCACACACTGCACCACACATACACACACACACTCGTCATGTTTTCCTCCCAAGTTTCTTTACACATATCACTTCATTGCCAATGACTTTTGTCCCCCCCAAAATCCCCTTAAACATATACACTATGCCTCCCTCCCATACCTTTTACAGTCCAACTCATCACTACCTCCTTCAGTCCATCTGATTCCCTCCGTTTCTTAGTTTCATCATACTCTCTTCAACCTTTCTCTTGTGACTCTGTCACAATCTCTTTGCTTCCCTCCCTTCCTGATGGGGCCCTTCTCTGCCTCTACAGGCCGTTTCTTTGATGAGAACGAGTCCCCTGTAGATCCGCAGCACGGCTCTAAGCTGGCGGACTACAATGGGGACGATGGGAACGTGGGTGAGTACGAGGCGGACAAGCAGGCCGAGCTGGCCTACAATGAGGAAGAGGATGGTGATGGTGGGGAGGAAGACGTCCAAGGTGAGCCAGGCCAGGGGTCTTCAAGTCCAGCTGTATCACCATTTTCTCCCTCCTCCACTCCCGCTGTCCCTGCATTAGACTGAGTACCACCAGCTCGGCCAGAGCTCACAGCACCCTGAGTTACCCACCATTCCTGTCTCAGGAACATCCATAACCAACTGCCCCTCAGGGTCTAAGCCTGAGGACTGTTCAGTGGGTCAATTAGCCTGGAGGGCAAGCCTCCCATCATTGTATACCACAATAAAGCCCTACCTCTACATGTGGTGGGGGGCACTTCTCCCCCTCAGTGACTTATGGTTCTTTGTGACTCCAATGTCTGCATGCCTCATCCAGCTGTGCGCTTCTCCACTATCTGTGCTCCACTACCTGTTTATGCCCACTGGTCATGTCTGTGTACACCTGCAGTAGAGTGATAGATGCTGTGTTTGGGTAGTACTTGGAAGTTTTAAATGCATGTGCGTTCTTGTGTTATCATTATTGTACGGCTGTCATTCATTTCTCCATGACAGGTTAAGTTGTGAAGTGTTTTGTGTTACCCTTTTAATGGAACAGATTTCCATGTAGGTCCTTATTCCTTAGTCACTTAACCACTTGATCTTGACATTTATAACAGCTATTGTTGTCCCTGCTATTGAAAATGCCATTGAATAGGCTATTGTGATAAAAGTAGTGTTAGGAATTCTATGGCCAATATGGGACCAGACTAATATGTACAGTATGTTGCTCTTCCATGGAGCATTCCTAATGATAATCTTTTAGATTTAAAAAGGAAATCCCATCTAGCAAATGTAATTTAGGGATGAGCTAGATGACTACTCCCTGATTTTGTTCTGTTGTCAATCTCCTTTCAGATGATGAAGATCGAGACATGCAGGGAGACCGGGCAGTGGACTATGGGAAGAGACGTCAAGCCATCGACATTCTGTAAACCTTGTCCACTTGCTCTAGGATCTGGGACAGAACATTCAAACAAAAGCGTTTATTCCTCCGCATTGTTTCAATGGTGCTACAGATGTCATTCTTAGGACTGGTTGAAATCATGAAGTCGTTTTAGGTGCATCTCTTATGGCGATGGACTATTCTGAAGACACGATTACAGATTATTCCATGAATCAGTTTGACCTAAAACCATGTATCATTGAATCTATAAAACAATTCATGATATCATTCTGTGCAGCTGTTGAATTGCAACTATATTTGTTTTATAAGTTATTTGGTATTAGAATTCCTTAGCGATTACAATGATATAATGTACAAGAGATACAGTGTACATTTAGTTTTTTTTCATGACAGATTATGGATACTTTTGTTTTGTTTACTAATTTGAATGAACTGTCAGCTGCAAGAATAGACTGAAGTGGTCTGGGAGAGACCGTTTGGGCCAGAACCTCACTGTCTTGGATGACTCTGTTGCTGACCCGGTCACCTAGACTTGCAGGCATGGCATATTGCTTGAAATTATCAACTTTAAATTTGACTTGTCTTTTACCTAAAAGGGAATGTGTTTCCCTTTGATTTGGGACAGCTGTTGCTTGATAAAGAGAGAACTTGAACTATTGCTCCAAACTGTCAATGAATTTGACGGTTTCTTTGGCACATTCTCTCGTATTGTTGGACTCTTGTATGGACGCCCACACTTCGAACACAGCTGCGCCAACCAACGCAGCGCTTATGCCAAGGACTTCTCATGGCTTCTTAAACCTATTTGTTCACCTTATTTCTGTCACAGACATAAGTCTCCAAAGTGCTCATTCTGTCTTACAATTATGCTGTTGCTATTAATGCATGTGATTTTTATTAATCAACCTGAAGAACGTCTTGAAGCTGGAGGCAATACTTAAACCAGTTTAGAATTAGGAATCCTGTGGAAGACTAAATGCACATCTGTCCTGCTATTATGAATGGACTACAGTAGGCATAGATGTACATATTTGAACTGTTTATTTTAACTGTAGGACTTGGGACTATTCTTCCTTTTGAATAATAAGCAGAAAATCAGTTTTGTGTTTTAAAAGTTGGTGATTTTCATATGGAAGGTCGGCATATTGAATGTACGCTGCTGATGTTTGGTTTTTCAAGATCATCATAATTAAGATATTTTGGGTAGTTTATTGTTACAACTGTGCAATTTAGATGCTAATGGATAAACTGTGGAGTCGGTCTGTTCCGAGCTAACTGTGCAATTTAGATGCTAATGGATAAACTGTGGAGTCTTTTCTGAGCTAAGCTTTCTCTCAAATTCTGTGTTACTGATCTGGGGATTATTAAAAGCTGTTGATATCACTGATCTTGGGTAATTCATTTATAATTTCATACTGAAGAATAAACCATTCTTAAGTGGTCATTGATGCAAGTAATTAAAGGATTGTTTCTGTTTGCCCCTGAATGCCTTTTGAACCATGATTTTGTTCTCTGTAACCTCTTGGGAACGTGCATGTGAACTGTACTTTACCTGAGAATGTGACTGACTGGCAATGGGAAAACTGCATGTGATTCTGGCAGGGATCCTGGCCCATGTTGACTCCAATGTTTCCCACAGTTGTGTCAAGTTGGTTGGATGTCCTTTGGGTGTGGTGGACTATTCTTGATACACACTGGAAACTATTGAGTCTGAAAAAAAACACCAGCGTTGCCGTCTTGACACAAACTGTTGCGCCTGGCATATCCTGTTCAAAGTCACTTAAATGTTTTTGCCTTGCCCATTCACCCACTGAATGGCACGCATACACAATCCATGTCTCAGGTCAAAGAAGGATTATTAAACCTTGTCTCCTCCCATTCGTCTGCCGTGATTGAAGTGGATTTAACAAGTGAAATCAATACGGGATCATAGCTTTCACCTGGTCAGTCTGTTATGGAAAGAGAAGGTGTGCTTAATGTTTTGTTTATTGAGTGTATACTATGTTAGTGTTACCAGAAGCCTCTCTATTGTAATAAAATCCATATCACCAGATTATCTTGATTTAGTTCAAATGCCCATAAAGCCACCGTAACATTGCTAGTATTTTACTCGCTCTTTTTTTCAACATTCGTAAGCGTTATTAGTCTGCATAGAAGACCCCAAAAGATCAAGCAATTGCAAGAAAATACCCGGGAGGGAAGAGACCTCGAAAAGAACCACACGCATGGGTGCTCGGGGGATTCAGGACCAGGTAACGGTATGTACTGTCAGAGTATCTCTGGACTACTGTTTTTCAAATAAAAGGGGTGTGAGTTCATGTGCACAAGCAAAGGAAACGGAGTTATATTACGCTGGCCCGGGTTGAACCGGGCAATGGCCCGGCACATCATAGGGCGAAAGCGGGAGGGTGGAGCGCCCTTCTCAAATCAAACAGTAATCTGCGCCGTTTGGTCATGTCAGCATGGTGCATCGTCCAGAAACATACATCTCTTTTCTAGTTTTCATTGGGAAGGCAGGTAAAGGGTTTTTATCCAAAGCAATCACTGTTGAATGTGAAAACACAAAACTCGACTTAGAACTCGTGCTTAATTACGTTACTATTGTTTTGAGCCGACTCGCTGTCCGCCAGAGCGGGGCACCTGGCTCACGCCCGGAAGCAGTCCGGTTCCACAATGAATGCAATCACTTCACCCGAACAAATTCCTCTCACCGGGATAACCCGGGCCAGATAAACAAACCACCTCATTGACGCCTCTGGCTCAAGCGGTCCTCTGTCATCCGGGTATCTGCCATCGAGAGAGTGTGGGTGAGGAGGCGGGAAATGGCGTCTGGGAGCACTTCGCAGTATCAGCTACTAGACCGTTCATAAAAACAGCAAAGCAGAGAGGAAATAAGAAGAAAAAGAAGAAGAAGCAGCTGCTGTCCGCACCGTGGCAGCCAGCAGTGCTTGATCAGTCAACTCGCTTTCTAGATAAGGTGGAGTACTGTAAAGTAAGTAGGGATTATTTCAAGCGTCTTTCAGCATGTGTGAATGACGTACAAATAAATATTTTCATTTCTCGCCCCCAAGGCATGGACAAAAACTATCTACAGTAGCTAGCCAGCCAATTTGACCCTATGTCTTGCAACAATCTCGGCCTCCTGGTTTGATAACATGTAACCATTTCGCAGCGGAAAATTACAGATTTTTTTTGTAAATGTTGGTTTGATTTCTTCTACATTTACAACAGTCTTGGCTAACTATTGCCTAAAACAGCTAATTGACTAGATCCATGTTGCCAAGCTAGGTAGCTAACTAATCAGCTAGCAAAGTTTAGATAGTAGTAGTGCTAGCTAATTAAGTTTAGCTAATGTTAGTTAGCTAGTCAAATGTGCCTTCGGGCAGAAGGGGCTAAATATTGCTTGTCCAGCCTCTCACAACCTAAGTTCAATTTCGTTAGCTAGATGTTCTAACAGCTAACTGCATAGCTAAACCGCTAACATTTCTCAGTTGAAAGTGGACAGTGAGAAATGGCAGGTACAGTAGCTAGTTATCTAGGTGCTGTGTTTTTTGCTAGCTAGCGGGGTAGCCGCCACGGCTAGCTAACGTGTACTAACATCGCGCGCTACTTTCGAACGATGTTCGTTACTTGCTAGCAGCGAACTGGCGTGATGTTTAGCTAGTTAGTTACTATTGGCGTCCTGCTTTTACGGCCTTCTACCTGGACAAGAGTGGTCGGTAGCAAGCTTTAATTTCCCGCCCACTTTGTGTATACAAGCCTGCTTAGGGCTGCCCGTCCATGGACATAGAAAAAGTTAGTTGGTTAGGTTAGCTGTGGAACAAATGCGAAAGCTTAACATGTTTTCTTTTGAATTGTAACCAGCTTTGACCCATAATACGAAGGAGTCAGTAACATTTTGAACAGTGACAATTCGATTAACTTGTCAGAAGACTGTCTAGTTAGCTAACTAGCTATTTCAATGAAGTGTGCGTGGTGTTCCCACTTGCCACCCATGTTGATCGACCATCCCCTCATCTAACCATACCTTCCACTTGTTATGGAACGATGCACCGCCACCACCAAACGATTACTAGTGAGGGCGAATGTATGGGCTGCTGCAGTCACTATGGGTACTCTTTCTAGAGCCCCCAATTAAAGTCCAGGTAGCAATTAGACCAGTAAAAATACATGTAGTGTCGTACCCGTGGTATACAGTATGAAAAACCACAGTTTTCAGCCAATCGGCATTCAGGGCAATAATAGCAATAAAGCACCTCGTGGTATATGGCCAATATACCACTAGGGCTGTATCCAGGCTTTCTGTGTTGCATCGTGCTTAAGAACAGCCCATGGTTATGGTATATTGGACATTACTACACCCCCTTGTGCCTTACTGCTTAAATATACATGGGTTTTAACTCTAAAATATCTTTGTTTACAATTTATGCTCCCCGCATATAAGGAAAGCCCTGAACACAAGATTGTAATTTCTATGATTCACTTGGGGGAGGAACATATTGCCTGTAGCCTACTGTACATGGTGGGGAACATATTGTCTGTCTGTAGTCTACTGTACACGGTGGAGGAACATATTGCCTGTAGCCTACTGTACACAGTGGAGGAACATTGTCTAGCCTACTGTACCCGGTGGAGGAACATATTGCCTGTAGCCTACTGTACCCGGTGGAGGAACACATTGCCTGTAGCCTACTGTACACGGTGGAGGAACATATTACCTGTAGTCTACTGTACATGATGGCGGAACATTGTCTAGCCTACTGTACACGATGGGGGAACATATTGCCTGTAGCCTACTGTACACGGTGGAGGAACATATTGCCTGTAGCCTACTGTACACGGTGGAGGAACATATTGCCTGTAGCCTACTGTACACGGTGGAGTAACATTGTCTAGCCTACTGTACACGGTGGAGGAACATATTGCCTGTCGTCTACTGTACATGATGGAAGAACATATTGCCTGTCGCCTACTGTACATGATGGAGGAACATATTGCCTGTAGCCTACTGTACACGGTGGAGGAACATATTGCCTGTAGCCTACTGTATATGGTGGAGGAACATATTGCCTGTAGCCTACTGTACACGGTGGAGGAACATATTGCCTGTAGCCTAGTGTACACGGTGGAGGAACATATTGCCTGTAGCCTACTGTACACGGTGGAGGAACATATTGCCTGTAGCCTAGTGTACACGGTGGAGGAACATATTGCCTGTAGCCTACTGTACACGGTGGAGGAACATATTGCCTGTAGCCTACTGTACACGGTGGAGGAACATATTGCCTGTAGCCTACTGTACACGGTGGAGGAACATATTGCCTGTAGCCTACTGTACACGGTGGAGGAACATATTGCCTGTAGCCTACTGTACACGGTGGAGGAACATTGTCTAGCCTACTGTACACGGTGGAGGAACATGTTGCCTGTAGCCTACTGTACACGGTGGAGGAACATTGTCTAGCCTACTGTACATGATGGAGGAACATTTTGCCTGTAGCCTACTGTACACGGTGGAGGAACATATTGTCTGTAGCCTACTGTACACGGTGGAGGAACATTGCCTGTAGCCTACTGTACACGGTGGAGGAACATATTGCCTGTAGCCTACTGTACACGGTGGAGGAACATATTGTCTGTAGCCTACTGTACACGGTGGAGGAACATTGCCTGTAGCCTACTGTACACGGTGGAGGAACATATTGCCTGTAGTCTACTGTACATGATGGCGGAACATTGTCTAGCCTACTGTACATGATGGAGGAACATTTTGCCTGTAGCCTACTGTACACGGTGGAGGAACATATTACCTGTAGTCTACTGTATATGGTGAGCTGTTTGTGGCACTTCCTCTTTAATATGGAAAACACATTTTCTAAAATATTGACACAATTACAATCTTTTTAGAAGAAATGTAATTTAATCAATTATATGTTGAAATATGTATTTGTGTCAACATATTTGCGTGAACTAAACTAAAGCATGTTAGTTTTCAGTGTTATTTAGATGATGTAAGCTAAATCTGTGAAAGCTAGCTAACGTTAGCATAGCTCTTTCACTTACCTGCTTGACTTCCATGCTTACTGAAGCTCATGATGATGCTCGGCTGGTGCTGCTGCCTGTTTTGAGATGCTTTAAAGCCACATTGATGGTAGGTGCACCATCCACTTTGAGAAGCAACTTCTTGCTGAAATACTCCTTCCATTGTTGATAGCTGTGGAAGTTCTCAGGGATGAAATGTGACCTGCAGATTGAGTATATGCCCAGTTTATTCCCTCACTAATCCCACTTTTTACAAAGTTTTACATTCATCGTGTGACGTTGACCGCGGGGCGTTGAGGTATTTTCTTTCTGAAGTTAGTTTATTTGGATACCTCAAAGTCTAGTGATCAACATTATAATATAACAATTGGTGTAACAGTTTGTAATTTGGGAATGTTTTCTTGGGGTGTTCTAAATCTATATGCATTTCTGGCATTGAGAAATAAGTGTTACAAACTCAGATGCACGATTTAAGTTGTGTGTCATACTAAATTAAAATATTGAAGTTGCCATATTTTATTATTTTAGGTTGTGGTACCTTCCTTGATGTGGACAATGTGTTACTACATTACGCAAGCTCACATTTTGAACACATCATATTGGTGAGTAACATGGAGTGTTGGTGGTTAATCCAAACTGAATATTAATACTCAGTTTGGAAACCAGATCAACTCAAGATTGGTCTTGATGCAAACAATTTAACTGAACTTTTCATGCATTCCTTGGAAAATTATTCATTTGGTCATACTCTAGGGCAGGGCTATTCAACTGGCGCTTAGAATGGCCCTTTGATACATTTCTGAACATTCATATAAAAAAAAGCAAACCATTTCCAGCAAAAATTTGATTTTTAGTACCAAAAGGAGCCCTTGTTCAATATTCTCCAGTGGAAGAAATGTTTTCCTGTAGCCCTGCCCATTAAGTGCTGTCAATTAATATCACCTAACATACCAGTTACAGCCAATCAGCGCTGCTAACAGAGGTACAGGGTCTTTCTGCCCGCCTTTCACCACAGATGAGATCACTACACCAGAGCGTGTTTTGTGCTTAACTCGGCTGTGAGTTAAACTACCATTGACTTTATCCGATCAACATCCTAGCCTGCAACATTGCTTGTTTTGTTGTCTGCTGAGCATCATGATCTATTTTTACGCAATGATGGCTAAGAAAGGGTAATGCGCTCGAGAGCATTGTGATCTTTGGGAGGAGATGGTTGCTTTTCTCCGTGATTGCCGCCACAAGAAAGCCAACAAATATCTAGTGAAAATGCTTGAGCTCGTATCACGTTTTGTTTTTGTGACATCTTCAATCAATTGAATTGACTTAATTTGGGACTACAGGGGAGGGATGAAACAGCCATTGACGTGATTGGTAAAACAGACTTTCAAAATGTTATTTTCTCCTGATTTAAGCTCAAACAAAACCTTCCATTTTCCCTTCACTGCGCAACTATATTCAGCCATTAGTACAAATCACTCCTGTGATGTTGGAGTTTTTAGATGAACTGAAAGCAAACTCATAAAATGTTGTAAAGTTAGTCCCTACAGAGGTGGTGCTTTTTCATTAACGCACCCATTCTCTACTGATGCGGTATGGAGAGAGACTGCTCTGCAAAAACTAGTCATCTGACATATACCAACAAAAAAAAGAATAATAAAAAAATAACAAAAGTAGACAGGTAAAAGAATGAAGAAATTTAAAATGGGACATAATTTGATGCTGGTCATCTGAGATATGCTACAAATTAGGCCCCGTAATAATTGAGTTGAATAACCCTACATTAGGGTAAACTGAGCCAGGATAAAATGAGGTAATACCCGTTTACAGCTTTAACAACTTACTGCACGGCCACACCGCTTTGAGTGCATGAGGCAATTACACACATCTTCAAATAATTTTTTTACATTTGTTTTTATAAAGCACTCTAGTATAATGGTGTGTATGTGTGAGTAGCTAGCATCTAGCTACTATAGAGGTTGTTTTCTTTGTAGCATGTGTAACAGCTGGTTGTAATTTCAGAAATCTGGGGGCAGTGAAAATGGATAGTCTACTATACTTTTTTGAAATATAGCTTTATCCACATACTTGATGTGTGTATTATATATCCATAGATTTCCTTTGTTCTTAGAAGGAAAGAGAAATAAGGAAATCCTCTTCTCCCAGTATAGTGTTTCTGGTGCTACCGGCTGCAGCCTTGGGTTGTTGGAAGCTGTGAATGAGTCATGCTTTGAGATGGTAAAAAATAGGCATGCTATGACTGGAGGAACTGTATGTGTGATTCGTCTTCATTGGCTCTTGCATCCATGCTGAGTTCTGTTGGCACAATTGAGGCATGACGTTTCTGCTGCATTGGAAGATTTGCTTGCTCTTTGTATGGTTTAGCCCAGGGGTATCAAACTTAATCAGCACATGGGCCATATTGGAAGAAAAAAAAACACAGCTTATAGTTTGTTTTTACAGTAACCGTGCCTACAACCGCGACCCAAACTGGACATATTTTTCTCTCAAAAAATAGGGCTCTTTATAAAAACCACTTATGTGCATAGGATGCTTTATAGCATTTTAACATATTAAATAATATTTGTCCAGCCTTTGCTGCTATTCGTGCAGATGTGGTTTAACTCCAAATAACAAAAACATAACTAGGTAGTTGTAGCCTAGCCTACTGCTCAAATGCTGTCGTAGGCCTACATTTCTCCTTTGCATGGTGTTTTATTGAAATGTTTGGCATTTTGGTTATTCGTTCTTACGCTTAAATGCCAACAAAGATTGTTTTCTGTTGGCTACCGCAATGATCAGTTGGAACTGACACTTGACATGGCCTACCACACCTTTAAACTTTCGGTCCGGTAGATTCGGTCACTGCCATTTAGTGATATGATACAGCATTTTTGTGTGTGTGTGGCAATGCACTGCGGTTTGGTGTGCATCGTGTTGGCAGTGCTTCCTGTGACTTGTAGTGCAGTGCATCATGGGCGGTATGGAAAGCGGGCCAAAATGAATTGACACCCCAAATCAGTGCGCCGGCTGGATTCTGTCCACGGGCCTTGTTTGATGCCTGGCTTAGCCTAACCGAGAGCTAGGTCGTTCCTTCATTCGTAAATAATCTTATTTACTGGCTATATTATTATCTAGGCGTAAAAACATTTTTAGTCTCTGGATTTGAAGCCTTTTTTAATCTGATTTGTAGCTAACCTCTGCATTGCATTGCTCACACTGGCACCCCTGTGCCCATGGGGCTTGCGGTCAGTACAAGGACACTAATGCTGTCATATTACATCAATAGTACCCCATAACATCCCTGTTATGCTAGTTCAACATAACAGCTGTTGCTTCGTCATGGTGAAGACTAGTGTTCATTTGGAAATAATCCTTCCTGTGACTTGTATTAAATAAGTCTGGCTATTTGTCTTGTGTCTATGTAAATATTGTTGAAGGCACATACGTTTCCTGGAACCCTGGCCTGTAATCAACTGCTAATTTGATGTGGGTAGTGAAATTAAAAATTGTCCATCACATGTTTTGACAAGGGATGGAAACTTTACATTAGTGACTGAAAAAAGGATGTTGTGTTCACATTCCTCAAGGTTTATCTGAGAAGTAAATGGATTTAGTTATATTAGGATCTGTTGAGAAAGTGTGTTCACTGTTTAGGCCAGGCCCCGTGGTAATGTAATGCAGATGTAGTGAATCAGTGGGTTTCTCTGCAGTGCAATGGGAGTGGTGGATAGAGAGGGCTGTGTGTCCACTGTCTGGCATGGTGCCTGATAGGTCCTGGACATGTCTGAACACATTTTCAGCCAGTTATGTAATGTAGGATGCTGACCAAAACTTGCTTTGCAAAATGCACTTTATAATTTCCACAAGAGCTTGCGCGTCAATGGGTGTCTGTAGCCAAGTGCGAAAATAGAACCTGGTTCAATTTTAGATGCGTGAAGTGCTGCAAGTACCGCCTTTCCCATCTCCTCGTTGGTGTTTAGGAGCATTCTAACCCTAGTGGGTGATTTGAAAGAAGAATGAGGTCCACACTCCACTCGGTTGTAGTAATGCACCTTAAAGTTGCCATATAAAATCCACAGAGAAATAAACGAGGAGTGATGAATCAAAAACAAATTAATGTGGTTTCCCCTTGTTATCTGTGGAAAAATTGTTGGAGAAGAGAAACTACGATTATTACTCACAATGGTTGAGATTCTACAAAGATCAGGCAAAAAAAAGGCCATGAACATTTCAGGTAAAATAACCCACTGTTTATCTCCCAGGACGATAAGCTAGCTAAATGTCCATGCATGTTTCGACCTGTCCCCAAATTTAATATACAGTGGGGCAAAAAAGTATTTAGTCAGCCACCAAATGTGCAAGTTCTCCCACTTAAAAAGATGAGAGGCCTGTAATTTTCATCATAGGTACACTTCAACTATGAAAGACAAAATGAGAAAAAGAAATCCAGAAAATCACATTGTAGGATTTTTTTAAATGAATTTATTTGCAAATGGTTGGAAAATAAGTATTTGGTCAATAACAAATGTTTATCTCAATACTTTGTCATTGCCAACAAAGGGTATATAACAGAGGTCTAACGTTTTCTGTAATTCTTCACAAGGTTTTCACACACTGTTGCTGGTATTTTGGCCCATTCCTCCATGCAGATCTCCTCTAGAGCAGTGATGTTTTGGGGCTGTTGCTGGGCAACACGGACTTTCAACTCCCTCCAAAGATTTTCTATGGGGTTGAGATCTGGAGACTGGCTAGGCCACTCCAGGACCTTGAAATGCTTCTTACGAAACCACTCCTTCGTTGCCCAGGCGGTGTGTTTGGGATCATTGTCATGCTGAAAGACCCAGCCACGTTTCATCTTCAATGCCCTTGCTGATGGAAGGTTTTCACTCAAAATAGTAGTAGTGGAGTTTTGAGTGTGACTGTTGGAGGTTGTGGACAGGTGTCTTTTATACTGATAACAAGTTCAAACAGGTGCCATTAATACAGGTAACGAGTGGAGGACAGAGGAGCCTCTTAAAGAAGAAGTTACAGGTCTGTGAGAGCCAGAAATCTTGCTTCTTTATAGGTGACCAAATACTTATTTTCCACCATAATTTGCAAATAAATTCATTAAAAATCCTACAATGTGATTTTCTGGATTTTTTTCCTTCTCATTTTGTCTATCATAGTTGAAGTGTACCTATGATGAAAATTACAGGCCTCATCTTTTTAAGTGGGAGAACATGCACAATTGGTGGCTGACTAAATACGTTTTTTGCCCCACTGTAGTTGGTTTTGATATTGAACCTGTCTGGTGGGAATAGTTCAAAATCAACATGTGCAGGAAAAGAGCTGGTTTGGTCAGCATGTAAGAGTAGGTACGGGGGGGTTGTGCTCCTTGAGAGAAGAGCGCTGTGGTTACTTACAGTAAATCACTTTCCTTGTGCATGTTTTTTTTGTTAATGAAAACCATAGGTCCATCTTATCTCTAATGTCCTCATACTTTTTGATCAATTTGTCCCGTCAGTTGTTAGATAAACACATTCACTGAAATAGTCTTGAGTACCGTACTCAGTTGTCGGGCCGTGTGATGGGTCTTTGGCTCACTGAGGCAGCAATGATGTACTGTGATGCAAAGGAAATGGTGTCTTGAATGCAAGCAGATGTTAGCAGCAGCAGCACATTTTTTTTTGTTCACTGAGGGTTTTCAAATCACCAGCTTGTCCACGTCTTTTTAGCTGTTAGGCTGTATGTTTTGTGAACCCATGAAGAGGGGGAAAATCAGGTCTAACACTAACGGTTTCCCCCCCTTTCTCTCTCTTCCCACCCAATCTTCCCCCCCATTTGTCCCCTTTGCCCTATCTGTCCTCCAGTCTTACATGTGGCTCTTAAAACAATGAGGCTGAGAATGCGGAAGGCATCTCAGCAGTCGAGCCCTGCCCATGCGCCCCGCCCATCCCGAACCAAGCGGAGGCATTCAGAAGTGGAGGAGTGCACGCCGACAGGTGGCGGGAGAGGCCTGCTGTCCACCATTAAGAAATTAATCAGAGGAAATGCTGTCAAGGTGAGCCGTCTCTCTGTTATGTCTCCGAAATGGCATCCTATTCCTTATATAGTACACTACTTTTGACCAGTGCCCTGTGCGTCTTGGTCAAAAGTAGGGCACTAGATAGTGAATAGGGTGCCATCTTGGGATGGTAACATTCCCCCCTCAAACATTTCACAGCTGTTTGATCACTAAAGTTACATGCAGTCCTTAGTTTAACTTATCTTAGCAACGTGTTATGTTAGCAGCACCTTTTTGCACCCCACACACACACCCCCTAGACCTTTATTTAGCCCCTGTCCAGATGTAAGAAGTCTGTTTCAGTACCCCCAGTGTCATGTTTCCCTAGAAATGCATGGTGGAATGCAGCTGGTCGTAGAACTCCAGCAGTGTTCTAATTTTAGCGGTGGCTCTAGAGATTGTAGAAGGATAGTAGGTAGTGGGGCTGTATGATTGGGGGAAAAAATAATAATTGCAATTTTTTGGATATTAAAATTGCGATTTTTCTAACACATGGGTGAAAACTTGGTAATTCCATCAGACATGTTTAAAACACGTGTCTGGGTAGAAAACATCATTTCTAAAACGAGATCATGAGTTAATACATACTGTGCTAAATGAATACAAAACCAAATTAAGCTAATATTTTCCTACATTGTTATACATATGGTGATAGGATTACAACACCTACATATTAACAAACCTAATTTAACATGATCATCAAACTATAGCAGGGTTCCCCAACTGGCGGGTCAGATTTGGCTTGCAGGTGGTTTCATTTGTTTTCTGAGCCCCATTGCCCCCATTGTTGGACATAATAGACTGTAAAAACACCAGGAAATCTGCTCCAAGAGGTTTTAATTTAGGAAATATTTTCTCAAGTATTCCCACGCATGGAGAGATGTGAAGGCATACAAATGTGAACATGTTGAAATTATGTTTTAGTCATATTATATATTTTTGGAGTTTATTGTGGTCAATTTGCAGCCTATAAGTTATTTGTAATTATGTTCTTGCCCCCTGACCATCCACTGAAGAAAAAATTGTCTTCGGCTGAATCTAGTTGATGATCCTTGAAATATAGTGTGCTATAAGTGTAGCATGTTGTTCATTTAACCAATGAATAACATGAGTTCCTATTTTACCATGGAGTTCTTCAAGTGAATTATTTTAAGGTAAGTTCATTATTTATTCAGCCAGCCACAGGCTGCAGATGGAATAGGAAGCTTATGATTGTATTTATGTATTAGTAGGCTGAAACATCATTATAAGTCAAAGTTAATTTAAAAACATGTAACCTACCAATTTACAAGGTGCATTCTGGTCCAGTCATTCAACGCGATGGCCTTGACCATGTGTACACCGTGATCGTTATGCACACTTAATGCTCCTCGTTCAGGCCCCAAGCGGCTAAAGCTTCTCTTAACCCCAGAGCTATGTTTTTTTTTCTTGTTATCTCTGGGGAAGTAGCCTATGATGTTTGCAAGCACAGACCTTTCAGTTGAATCTCCTTATCAATAAAATGTAGCCTCCTGTCAAACTAATGTAGGGCTTGGTTGTTATTATTAGTGATGGGGGGATAATTACATATTGGGTTATTTGTAACGCTATATCGAATTGTTTTGACTCTTACAATATTATTTTTGCTCTAGTTGGCTGTACTTGCACAAACTCCAGCATTTTCCCTTCCCAGCTCGTTCGACATCTTTTTAAATCATTTCAGTTTTTCATCACTTATTTCCTTGACTGCTCAACTCGTTTTCTCGTGGCTCTTATCCCTCTGCAGCATACATATGGTAAGCAATATGTTTGGCACATTGAATAGCAATAAAAATCGGTGTCGAATCGCAATACATACGTATCAACACCAAAGTAGAGTGATAATATCACATTGTGAGGTCCCTGGCGATTTCTATCCCTATGTTGTAATAGACCAAAGACGGGCCTATGTTGTAGTCATGTAATAATCATGTGAGCTCTGTTTCAACTTATCCCTTAATTTTGCTATACAGCGTTGGGATGGTGACTTGAGAGATGGAATCTTGTGTCCCGTCCAGCTTGTTTATCCTCTTTTAATTGTTAAAACATTTTTTAATAGGAAGCTTTGCTGACTAAATGGGAATCCTTTCTTTGGCTGGGTGATTTCTGTGTGTCCTGCGGGATGTTTTTTCGTAGGGTGTTACCCTCGTCAGTTCCTGTTTAACGTAGGTGACTAGCTGTGGCTGAGGGGCTTTGTTGCTGTCGGGCGTTTTTGTTTTTTCACCATGCAATCGTCGTGAAGTAGGGGATGGTTCTTCGAACGATTGAATGCATTTGTTGCGTTGTCGCTACAACTGAGGCACTTTTGCACAACACGTGCATTTGGTTGACAACGGTTTGCCTGTTGCTGGAATACTGCCAGGCCACTGAAGATGCCCCCTTTGGCACCAAATCGCTGTTCTCATTAGCATTAGCAGCACTCATGTTTCTGAGGTAAAGCCCTTTCTCTCCTCACCAGCGTCTAACTGTGTGCTCTGTGGGATGCTTATGATTAGCCAGCATGACTTACAGAGAGTGAGAGCCCGCTTATGATTGGTCAGCATCCTCTGTGCATGTAGAGTGAATGGAGTCTAGGAAATCTTATTGGCGACGGTACCGTAGTCTAGAGTGTGAAAGAACGTAGAGAATCGCAGCCTCTTGTGATATTGATGTGCAATATCCATATCACAATTTCTATCTGAATTTGATTAATCGTGCAGCCCAAGTAGGTAGCTAGGGGGTTGGCTGAAACAATGTTTCAGGAGAGAAAAAATCCCTCTGGGAAGGCATATGGGTTCTTTGTCTTGGACCATTGTCACTTGGCATACTACAAGTACATTGTACATCCAATCAGATATGAGTCAGAATTCCTTTGGCCATCTGCTAGTGGGTAGATGTAAAATTAAAATTAAATGTTGAATACTTTAAGATTTTTTAAAATGTGGTTTTATTCTAAAGTTATACTCCTCCCATCAGTTCTGATATGAGAGTTGTGTTTCTACTTCAGGTAGAGCAGGAGAACCCAGCAAAGAAGACACGGCTCACCTGCGACGTAGACGACAACCTGATCTCTTCCACACCACAAGGTGGCGATGCCCCCAGGAGGACTATCTCCAGGGTCAGCAGGAGAAACTCAGTCAACGGGGGTGAGTTTGGAAAAAGAGTGAAAAGTTATTCTGTTCAGTAATCATACCTTGCACACCAACAAGCCTTTTTACAGGAGTTTGCATGCCTTGATAAAGCAACGTCATGTTGTTCTTACCTGCTCCTCACCCTAAACCACAGAAGCGACAAACCATGACACGAACCATGACACGAGTAGTAAGCCTGTGAAGCCCAATGGGAAGCTGGAAGAGGCGGCAGAGACTTTGACCAGTCCGCCTAGAACCACTCTCCTGGGAACCATCTTCTCTCCAGTCTTCAACTTCTTCTCACCAGCAAATAAAAATGGTAATACACAAAAATGATGCTAGGTCGAAGAGTGCCAACCACTCTGCAGAAACTTGACTTAAAATATGTTAGATTGGCCTACATTGTTCCATGTTTGTCTCTACTCCCTGCACTGGTAAATGGCCTACTAAATTACCTCGGTCTTCATTCAACCTTGTATGATGCTCATTTATGTTATTGTATTTTTTATATTGTGGTCAAGTCTAACTTCCCTGCAGAACTACGGTAATAAGTAGTATAAATATAGTAATCTAATGTAATTTTCAGCCACGTCATGTTCGGACTCCCCAGACCAGGCGTTGGAGGCTGAGGAGATTGTCAAGCAGCTGGACATGGAGACGGTGGAGGAGACCCCCACCTGCACTGGCACCACCACCGTGGAAGTGTGTACGACTATGCCCCTTTACTCCAGCAACATGCTGCCCCCCCTGCGGCCCCCACACCCTCCAGGAGTACCCATCGAGGAAGAGGAGGTCGTCACAGACATGCCGCCTCTCACAGGTAGCTGGAGATAAAGAAATGTCTTCTTGGTGTAGAGTCCATGTCATTATGGACGAGGATCATGCTCACTTCTCTCTCCTGCCCATTTCTCTTGGTCTCCTCCTTCCTATCCACTCAGCCCCAGACGCCCCTCCAGTAGGAGGCTATGTGGATGCACAGCCCACAGTCCCTGCAGAGGGGACATACGAGGAGGACTGGGAGGTCTTTGATCCGTAAGTACAAATCTGCTCCCTCTATGCAAAATATTCCAGCCTTAGTTAAGGCCAAAATATGAATACTTAGAATTCATTTTGATCTTGTGAATATAAAAAAGGAAAATGTACTGAACAAAAATATGAACTCAATCTGCAACAATTTCGAAGCGTTACGGTTCATATAAGGAAATCAGTCAATTGAAATCAATTCATTAGGCCCTAATCTATGGATTTCACATGACTAGGAATACAGACATGCAACTGTTAGTCACAGTTATTATGGTGTGACCACTATTTGCCTCGAGACGCATGTACTTTGCATAGAGTTGATCAGGCTGTTGATTGTGGCCGGTTGTCCCACTCCTCCTCAATGATTGTGCGAAGTTTCTGGATATTGGCGGGAACTGGAACATGCTGTCATACATGTCAATCCAGAGCATCCCAAACATGCTCAATTGGTGAGTATGCAGGCCATGGAAGAACTGGGTTGTGAATTATGCTCAAACATGAGGTGATGGCAGCGGCTGAATGGCATGACAATGGGCCTCAGGATCTTGTCACTGTATCTACAGCGCATTCGGAATGCCATCAGACCCCTTCCCCTTTTCCACATTTTGTTACGTTACTTAATCCATTTTAGAATGCTGTAACAAAAAGTTCCTCATCAATCTACATACAATAACTCATAATGACAAAGCGAAAACAGGTTTAGATATTTTTGCAAATGTATTACAAATAAAAAACATACCTTATTTATATAAGTATTCAGACCTTTTGCTATGAGACTGAAAATTGTGCTCTCTTGTAGAGGTCGACCGATTGTGATTTTTCAACGCCGATACCGATTTAATCGGCTGATTTAAATAAATAAATAAATATATATATATATTTTTTAAATGTATTTGTAATAATAATTACAACAATACTGAATTAACACTTATTTTAACTTAATATAATACATCAATAAAATCAATTTAGCCTCAAGTAGATAATGAAACATGTTCAATTTGGTTTAAATAATGCAAAAACAAAGTGTTGGAGAAGAACGTAAAAGTGCAATATGTGCTGTGTAAGAGAGCTAACGTTTCAGTTCCTTGCTCAGAACATGAGAACATATGAAAGCTGGTGGTTCCTTTTAACATGAGTCTTCAATATTCCCAGGTAAGAAGTTTTAGGTTGTAGTTTTTATAGGACTATTTCCCTCTATACCATTTGCATTTCATTAACCTTTGACTATTGGTTGTTCTTATAGGCACTTTAGTATTGCCAGTGTAACAGTATAGCTTCCTCCCTCTCCTCGCTCCTCCCTGGGCTTGAACCAGCAACACTTTATTTTTTTATTTTACCTTTATTTAACCAGGCAAGTCAGTTAAGAACAAATTCTTATTTTCAATGACGGCCTGGGAACAGTGGGTTAACTGCCTGTTCAGGGGCAGAACGACAGATTTGTACCTTGTCAGCTCGGGGGTTTGAACTCGCAACCTTCCGGTTACTAGTCCAACGCTCTAACCACTAGGCTACCCTGCCGCACAACGACAACAGCCACCACATCAAAGAAGCGTTACCCATGCAGAGCCAGGGTAACAACCACCCCAAGGCTCAGAGCGAGTGAAGTTTGAAACGCTATTAGCGCGCGCTAACTAGCCAGCCATTTCACTTCGGTCGCACCAGCCTCATCTCGGGAGTTGATAGGTTTGAAGTCATAAACAGAGCAATGCTTGACGCACAACGAAGAGCTGCTGGCAAAACGCACGAAAGTGCTGTTTGAATGATGTTTACCCGCCTGCTTCTGCCTACCACCGCTCAGTCAGATACTTAGATACTTGTATGCTCAGTCAGATTATATGCAACACAGGACACGCTAGATAATATCTAGTAATATCATCAACCATGTGTAGTTAACTAGTGATTATGATTGTTTTTTATAAGATAAGTTTAATGCTAGCTAACAACTTACCTTGGCATACTGCATTTGCGTAACAGGCAGTCGTCTCCTTGTGGAGTGCAACGAGAGAGAGGCAGGTCGTTATTGCTTTGGACTAGTTAACTGTAGGGTTACAAGATTGGATCCCCCGAGCCGACAAGGTGACAATCTGTCTTTCTGCCCCTGGACGAGGCAGTAAACTTGAAATCGGCCCTAATTAATCGGCGATTCCGATTAATCGGTCGACCTGCACTCTCTTGCATCCTGTTTCCATTTAACATCCTTGTTGTCTCTACAACTTGATTGGAGAGCTCTGGTGGTAAATTCAATTGGTTGGACATGATTTGGAAAGGCCCACACCTGTCTGTAAGGTCCCACAGTATGTCTGAGCAAATCCCAAGCCATGCGGTTGAAGGAATTGTCCGTAGAGCTCCGAGACCAGATTGTGTTGAGACATAGACCTGGGGAAAGGTAGCAAAAAATGTCTACAGCATTGAAGGTCCCCAAGAACATCATTCCTCCATCATTCTTAAATGGAAGAAGTTTGGAACCACCAAGACTCTTCCTAGAGCTGGCCGCCCTGCCAAACTGAGTAATCGGTGGAGAAGGGCCTTGGTCAGGGAGGTGACCAAGAACCCATGGTCACTCTGACAGACTTCCTCTGTGGAGATGGTTGTCCTTCTGGAAGGTTCTCCAATCTCTGCAGCACTCCAGAAATCAGGCCTTTATGGTAGAGTGGCCAGACAGAAGCC
Organism: Oncorhynchus mykiss; assembly: GCF_013265735.2. NCBI lineage: Eukaryota > Metazoa > Chordata > Actinopteri > Salmoniformes > Salmonidae > Oncorhynchus > Oncorhynchus mykiss. The sequence goes on from NC_048590.1 coordinate 23,697,792, forward strand.
ACTCTTCAGTAAAAGACACATGACAGCCCGCTTGGAGTTTGCTAAACGGCACCTAAAGTATTTTCAGACCATTAGAAACAAAGTTCTCTGCTCTGATGAAACCAAGATTAAGCTCTTTGGCCTGATTGCGAAGTGTCACGTCTGGGGGAAACCTGGCACCATCCCTACGCTGTAGCATGGTGGTGGCAACATCATGCTGTGGGGATGTTTTTCACCGGCAGAGACTGGGAGACTAGTCAGGATTGAGGGAAAGGTGAACGGAGCAATGTGCAGAGCTCTTTGATGAAAACCTGCTCAGGACCTCAGACTGGGGCGAAGGTTCACCTTCCAACAGGACAACGACCCTAGGCACACAGCCAAGACAACACAGGAGTGGCTTCGGGACAAGTGACTTCAGGATATCCTTGAGTGGCCCAGCCAGAGCCCGGACTTGAACCCGATGAAACATCTCTGGAGAGACCTGAAAATAGTTGTGCAGTGACGCTCCCCATCCAACCATCCAATCCTCGATAGGATCTGCAGAGAAGAATGTGAGAAACTCCCCAAGTACGGGTGTGTGTGTGTGAAGCTTGTAGCGTCATACCCAAGAAGGCCGACGGTGCTTCAACAAAGTTCTGAGCAATGTGTCTGAATACTTATGTAAATGTGATAATGTAATCCATTTTAGAAGGCTGTAAAGTAACAAAGTGGGAAAAGTCAAGGGGTCTGAATACTTTCCGACTGCACCATATGTGCAGGCTGTATTACATCCGGCCGCAGGAGTCCCAGTGGGCGGCGCACAATTGCCCCAGAGTTGTCCTGGATTGGCTGTCATTGTAAATTAGAATTTGTTCTTAAACAGCTTGGAAAATTCCAGAAAATTATGTCATGGCTTTGGAAGCTTCTGATAGGCTAATTGACATCATTTGAGTCAATTGGGGGTGTACCTGTGGATGTATTTCAAAGCTTACCTTCAAACCCAGTGCCTCTTTGCATGACAACATGGCAAAATCAAAAGAAATCATCCAAGACCTCAGAAAAAGAAATGTAGACCTCCACAAGTCTGGTTCATTCTTGGGAGCAATTTCCAAACACCTGAAGGTACCACGTTCATCTGTACAAACACCAGTATAAACACCATGGGACCGCGCAGCCGTCATACTGCTCTGGAAGGAGACGTGTTCTGTCTCCTAAAGGTGAACGTACTTTGGTGCGAAAAGTGCAAATCAATCCCAGAACAACAGCAAAGCACCTTGTGAAGATGCTGGAGGAAACCGGTACAAAAGTATCTATATCCACAGTAAAACGAGTCCTATATCGACATAACCTGAAAGACCGCTCAGCAAGGAAGATGCCAGTGCTCCAAAACCGCCATGAAAAAGCTAGACTACGGTTTGCAACTGTACATGGGGACAAAGATCGTACTTTTTGGCGAATTGTCCTCTGGTCTGATGAAACAAAAATAGAACTGTTTGGCCATAATGACGTTATGTTTGGAGGAAAAAGGGGAGGCTTGCAAGCTGAAAAGCACCATCCCAACCGTGAAGCACGGGGGTGGCAGCATCATGTTGTGGTGCTTTTCTGCAGGAGGGACTGGTGCACTTCACAAAATAGATGGCATCATGAGGTAGGAAAATGATGTGGATATATTGAAGCAACATCTCAAGACATCAGTCAGGAAGTTAAAGCTTGGTCGCAAATGGGTCTTCCAAATGGACAATAACCCCAAGCATACTTCCAAAGTTGTGGCAAGATGGCTGAAGGAAAACAAAGTCACGGTATTGGAGTGGCCATTACAAAGCCCTGACCTCAATCCTATACAAATTTGAGGGCAGAACTGAAAAGGCGTCTGCGATCAAGGAGGACTACAAACCTGACTCCATTACACCGGCTCTGTCAGGAGGAATGGGCCAAAATTCACCCAACTTATTGTGGGAAGCTTGTGGAAGGCTACCTGAAATGTTTGAACCAAGTTAAACAATTTAAAGGCAATGCTACCAGATACTAATTGAGTGTATGTAAACTTCTGACCCACTGGGAATGTGATGAAAGAAATTAAAGCTGAAATAACTCACTCTACTATTATTATGACCTTTCGCATTCTTAAAATAAAGTGGTGATCCTAACTGACCTAAAATAGGACATTTTTACTACGATTAAATGTCAGGAATTGTGAAACTGTGTAAATGTATTTGGCTAAGGTGTATGTAAACTTCCGACTTCAACTGTACCTGCAGTCAGCATACCAACTGCACGATTCTTTAACTTGAGACAACTGTGACATTGTTGTGGCAACTGCACATTTTAGAGTTTATTTTTGTCCCCAGCACAAGGTGCACCTGTGTAATGATCATGCTGTTTAATCAGCTTCTTGATATGCCACACCTGTCAGGTGAATGGATTATCTTGGCAAAGAAATGCTCACTAACAGGGATGTAAACAAATTTGTGCACAACTTGAGTATTAAGCTTTTTGTGCTCATGGAACTTTTCTGGGATCTTTTATTTCAGCTCATGAAACATGGGACCAACACTTTACATGTTGCGTTTATATTTTGTGTTCAGTGTCGTTTAATTTTTTTGTTGTGTGATTTCATTGCAAGTCCTGTATTTACCTTTTTGAACGGTTTGATTTGGGTTGGTCCAGGTATTTCTTCATCAAGCATGTACCTCCGCTGACTGAGGAACAGCTGACCAGGAAGCCTGCCCTCCCACTGAAGACCCGCAGTACACCAGAGTTCTCCCTGGTCCTCGACCTGGTGAGTGATGATAACATGGTGCACTTCAATCCGACATCTGCATAGGCCGTGCATATTTTACAGTGATACGGCCTCTGCAGATGTCAGGGCATTCATACTTCTTGCGCTTCCCGGAGCAGATCCGGGCTGTTGAGTAAGCTGTTGTGAAGGAAGTGAGTTTGTTAATACAGCCTCTGTTCAAAAACATGCAATTGTCACACTTTCCGTATGGAGCCTCCGACCACATTTTTCGGGTCAAACATTTATTTATTTTTACTGTAAATGGTTCTTCCACTTAACGGGTATTGTTATGGTGGTTTGCAACTTACAACTATTTTTGTGATTCCTACCAGGATGAGACATTGGTGCACTGTAGCTTGAATGAGCTGGACGATGCAGCACTTACCTTCCCGGTCCTGTTTCAAGATGTCATTTACCAGGTATATACAGAAGTCCTTGAGATTTGACATTGAGGCGTTTCTGTTTTAAATGGGACATAATTAAGCATATTACTTTTACACCAGAGGGTGCTAAAGCTGTGCCATTGTAGACAGCCACAGGTGAAAGTCGGAGACGCAGAATCAGTTCCTAGGAGAAACGAGGGCCTCTGAATACTTTGTACAAATAACTGATACTTTGCTTGTCTGTAGGTGTATGTGCGTTTAAGGCCGTTCTTTCGAGAGTTCCTGGAGCGCATGACTCAAATCTATGAGGTAAACTGGGCTTCCTTTTCTCCTATTTAATTGTAACAGTATATGGAAAGAGTGCAGTTACTTGCTTTAAGCTACTCTGAAATGAGAAACGTATTCAGTTGTCTTCTCCTTGTTAGATCATTCTCTTCACTGCCTCAAAGAAGGTTTATGCAGACAAGTTGCTCAACATCTTGGATCCCAAGAAACAGTTGGTTAGGTAAGTTACATGTTTCTTTCTACCCCTTCATTTAGATGCATTGGAAGTATCAGCTGTGTTTTTGTAATAAATACCAAGCCTTAGCTTTGACATGCATGTATAGTGTTCTGTTTGCATGTGATTGCAGTTGCTGTGTCTGATTGTGGTTTTGGGGCTGGGCAATGGACACGTGCTGCCTGCATGTGATGTTCAGTTGTCAACATTGTTGTTTTGACTGAAATATTCATAAACAGACCTTTAGACTTAACGATTGATTTATTTTCCTTTCCACTAACCCTAGACACAGGTTATTTCGTGAGCATTGTGTCTGCGTACAAGGGAACTACATCAAGGACCTGAACATCCTTGGAAGAGACCTGTCCAAGACTGTCATCATTGACAATTCACCACAAGCCTTTGCATATCAGGTGAGCCTTTCAGCAACAAGTGACATCTGTAATAGAGGTTGACTGATTTAATTAGGGCCGATTTCAAGTTTTCATAACAATTGGAAATCGGTATTTTTGGGCGCCGATTTTTATTTTTTATATATTTTTTAATTTATACCTTTTATTTAACTAGGCAAGTCAGTTAAGAACACATTCTTACTTTCAATGACGGCCTAGGAACGGTGGGTTAACTGCCTCGTTCAGGGGCAGAACGACAGATTTTCACCTTGTCAGCTCGGGGGATCCAATCTTGTTACCTTACAGTTAACTAGTCCAACGCAATAACGACCTGCCTCTCTCGTTGCACTCCACAAGGAGACTGCCTGTTACACGAATGCAGTAAGCCAAGGTAAGTTGCTAGCTAGCATTAATCTTATCTTATAAAAAAACAATTAATCACTAGTTAACTACACATGGTTGATATTACTAGATATTATCTAGTGTGTCCTGTGTTGCATATAATCTGACTGAGCATACAAGTATCTAAGTATCTGACTGAGCGGTGGTAGGCAGAAGCAGGCGCGTAAACATTAATTCAAACAGCACTTTTGTGCGTTTTGCCAGCAGCTCTTCGTTGTGCGTCAAGCATTGCGCTGTTTATGACTTCAAGCCTATCAACTCCCGAGATGAGGCTGGTGTAACCGAAGTGAAATGGCTAGCTAGTTAGCGCGCGCTAATAGCGTTTCAAACGTCACTCGCTCTGAGCCTTCTAGTAGTTGTTCCCCTTGCTCTGCATGGGTAACGCTGCTTCGATGGTGGCTGTTGTCGTTGTGTTGCTGGTTCGAGCCCAGGGAGGAGCAAGGAGAGGGACGGAAGCTATACTGTTACACTGGCAATACTAAAGTGTCTATAAGAAAATCCAATAGTCAAAGGTTAATGAAATGCAAATGGTATAGAGGGAAATAGTCCTATAATAACTACATCCTAAAACTTCTTACCTGGGAATATTGAAGACTCATGTTAAAAGGAACCACCAGCTTTCATATGTTCTCATGTTCTGAGCAAGGAACTGAAACGTTAGCTCTCTTACACAGCACATATTGCACTTTTACGTTCTTCTCCAACACTTTGTTTTTGCATTATTTAAACCAAATTGAACATGTTTTATTATTTACTTGAGGCTAAATTGATTTTATTGGTGTATTATGTTACGTTAAGTGTTCATTCAGTATTGTTGTAATTGTCATTATTACAAATAAATAAATAAATAAAATCGGCCGATTTAATCGGTATCAGCATTGAAAAATCATAATCTGTCGACCTCTAATCTGTAACCCAACCTAGCACAGCGTAATTAAGCCTATTTTTGCATTTTAAATGATATTCAGACAATTGATATATGCTGTTGTACAATCCAATACAGAGTATACCTTCCTATATCCCTACAGCTTTCCAATGGGATTCCCATTGAGAGCTGGTTCATGGACAAAAATGACAACGAACTCCTGAAGCTTGTCCCGTTCTTGGAGAAGCTTGTTGAGCTGGTACATACAAACTACATTTTTTTTAACGTGTTTTACTAATGCTTGGATAGTAATAATTTGTTTATTTGTAAGTCATACATGCTTGAGCTGTCATTGACATGTGCTTTGCAATGCCCCCAACATTCATTTTTAGTAGCCCACTACCAAAGTCTTTTACAAAATGAAATGTTCTCGCCACTACAGAGAAATCATCTCTTTAACTCATCGGTTTAGGTTCATATCACTGTGGTATTAATATAGTCTGTCTCCTGTGCTCCAGAATGAGGATGTGAGGCCACATGTTCGAGAACGGTTTCGTCTGCACGAGCTTCTTCCCCCAGACTGATTCCTGGAATAGATGGACAGAAGCGATAACGAATGATTGAATAAACCAACACAGACATGTAAAAAGCCCTCTTTGGATTACAACATTGCCATTACTGTTTAAGGTTTCACTTTTTTTCTCTTTTTACCCAATTTCTGCAGCAACATCTGGTTAAAAATAATTTACAAAGCCACACGTTTAGATCACATTACTGTGGGCAAGATCAAGAAGGCTCCTCCTTTTGACTGGCTTTTTTTCAGGAGCAGTTTCTTTCTCCCTGCTTCCTCTCGGAGGGGCCAAGGTGCTGTCTGTCTGGACTGAATGTGTTAGCTGACAGAGAAGAGGATTATACTTGCTCCCTTTGGTGCTTTCATGGGACTGTTGACAGTGACACTCATTGGCAACAGACGAATTTGAACAGGAATGGCCAGTAAAGTGTGTGTGTTTTGTGTGTGGGTACATAGCTTATCTTTTCTTTCCAGCTTGGGGTTTTTACAAACTTTTTACCAGTAGCCTATAGGATCTCATTATGCATTCCTCTAGCTGAATTTATTTGTTTTGCAGACACTTGTTGTAACCTCAATGTGTTATTTCACCCCATTTCACAATGTTGCATTTGCTTTTTTCTGCCTATGTTTTATGTAGGTGTTCTCCAAGGCTGTTGATTGGAAAATAACATTGATGTTATGGTAGGATATCCCCATGCTATTTCAAATCAAATTGAACAAATTCACAGCTTCCTGGATAATTTGTACTTCTGTTTAAACAATAGTTGGCTTTGTTTGATTTAATAGGACACTTTGCCAATAACCAATCAATTAGTATCACTTTCAAGAAATTTGCATCAAGGGACAGACAGTTAATTTGACTAAATGTTCCCCGCTTCTCAAGTGATGTGTTATTGACATTTTTCTTTTATAGTAATATTTTTATTTGTCATTCATATATTTCAATGTATTTTTAGTCAACCAAGGTTTTATTTTTATGGATATGTCTAGTATTGAATTATAACTAATGTAGATTTCACCCCTGTCTGTTACTGGGGGCAGATGGATGGATGGATGGATGGATGGATGGCTGGGTCCTGAAACAGCCCAATGTGTAGCACCACCAGCATATAAACAGCAATCCTCGTCACTGTGGTATAAACCCAACCTGCCTAGTAGTTTTTTTATTTGTTTTAGGAATTAGTTTTATTATATGGCTTTAAAGCCTTTTTAAATGCAGTAGAAAGAAGCAGCGTTATTGGAGAACCTTCGTTATGTATGTCTGGATGTTTCTGCCCAGACTTGGGAGAGTTGTAGAGAAATATACCATGATGCATTGTCAGATATTGTACCTAGTACTTGTTATTTCATGTGGCCTAACCAGATCATAGACACTTTAATGATGACAAACCGTAAGGAAAAAATTACACCTAAAACGGTTACCGTACCATGTCCATTTGGCCCTTTTGTTGATATTATGGACTTGTACATTAGCTGGTCATGTATATGGTGCCATACAAACCTCCTTCCTAACATGATCAAACATCACCCATGTCGTCTTTTCTTTCTCTCTCTCTCTCTCTCTCTCTCTCTCTTTGGAAGTGTTTTATAAGTCGGAGACAATCAAGCCTCTAATATCAAAACACTCAAATCGGAAAGGAAATTCTGGTCCGTTTGCTCTGTTTTTGTTCTAAATTGAATTGTGCCATGTGAGCAAAGTTGTTAGGTGAATCCAACTGTGCGTCCTATCCCAGCTAATCATGCATGTCATTTTGCCAAACATCTGAAGGACTGAGGGTTAAAACCCTGTAGAATACCAGTCCTTTTAGCCTGTTCTCTCATTGCCTTTCTGGAAATCATCGCCCTATAAAACTGAACTGACGCTAAATATTTCCAGACTATGAATGTAATTTTTTTCCCCACACTTGATCCCAAAATGGGGGGGAATTAACTAATCAAAAGTCCATGATCCAAAGGATCTATCAATTTCTTAGATTTTTGCTGCTTTGAACAGTGCACATTGAGTAAACATTTTTCACCATTCTAAAAATATATATAAATAATGGACACCCTATTCTATAGCATTTTCACATATGCAGCCCTATCCATACCCACTTTAGCGGTTGGTTGAGAGTTGGCCCCATAAGCCTGATATGGCCCCTAGGAGAATGAACCTGCTCCTTAAAGGGGGGCCTGGCACTTCTATCAAGGGAGAGCTTACTTTGTAATTGTTTAAGGATGGGTTATTTGACATGTACATCCAGTTCATTTTTATGTGAATTATACCTGTTTTATTGTACAATGGATATTGTACAATACATGCAGCTTTGCGTTAAAAGAACATCCTTAAAGGAAAATCTTTTTGTATTTTTTATTTCAAAAGGCATGTCCTCTACTTTTTAAATGTATTCATTAAGATTTAACTTCACATCAGATGGAGTGTTTTTCTTACAAATATCTGTGTATGTTTTAGTTAGGGCAGTGTCACTGAACTGTTAGAAACCTAGCATGTATGTACAGAATCTTGTTTTGTGGGGAAGTCCTGAATTAAATTTTAATCTTGGCACTTTTTCTGCAGAAAAGAGCAACTGTGTTAATGAACTTTTTTCAATTTCCATTTAAGATGTATTTAAAATGTATTTTTAAATGCTTAAAATTACATCTTTGTTAACCATGTTGTAAAATGTACATACCAAATTGCATTGAAGTATTGAACAAAGTTTTAAAGTTAAACCATCCAGCATGCTGTTTTTCTTTCCTATTGAACATGGTATTGTAACTCTTGGTAGTTTATTTTTACTTGATTATCTCTAGACCAGGGTTTCCCAAACTCAGTCCTGGGGCCCAACTTGGTGCATGTTTTGCTTTTGGCCCTAGCACTACACAGCTGATTAAAATCATCAAAGCTTGATGAGTTCTTTAAATCAGCTGTGTGGCGCGAGGGCAAAAACAAAACGTGCACCCAGTTGGGCCCCAGGACTGAGTTTGGGGAAACCCTACTCTAGATATGGGTATTCAACTCTTACCCTATGTGGTCTGGAGCCTGCTGGTTTTCTGTTCTACCTAATAATTAATTGCATCTGGTGTTCCTGGTCTAAATCAGTCCCAGATTAGGGGATAACAATGGAAAAAAATGCAGTGGAACTGGCTTTGTGTTGAGTTAGAGGGCTATAGATTCTCCATTCATTTTACTGAGAAAGGAAGATATTTTTTGGGGGGGGGTGGACAGGTGCGGGTAGGCAGGCCTACTGGTTTCCAGCTATTAAAACACTGAGAAACTGAGCCACTCTTGAACATATAGTCCCTTATCCTATTTGAGCCTATATCAAACACCAGACTAAATAGCCTACTTAAAACTTCTACGGGCTCGGTATCCCTAAACCGGGACGATTGATGCTCAATATGCGATAATGTGACTAGAAAACGTTGGAAACAACAGCCAACTTTCAGGGACATAGACTTGTTTTATATTGGCAGAAAGCTTAAATTATTGTTAATCTAACTGCAGTGTCCAATTTACAGTAGCTATTACAAAAAAATAACATGCCATTGTTTTGGACTAGTGCACAACAAAACACATGGCAGCTGGTTTGATACATTCACCTCTGAAGATAAATTATGTACTTAAATCAGAGCAAGATTACTGAATGTGTCATCCTGAGGGTCCCAGAGCTGGGAATTGGGTTTACAGTTTGACCCCACTGCTGTCTCTGGCTCCACCCCCTCCCTCCCGTCCATCTTGATCTGTGACTTTCTGGAAGTATGTAAACTTAAAATGTTTAGTACCATATCATTTTTGTATGTTCTTTTAGTTATGTACTTAAATGTATAAATTGACAAATTCGGCATACTCCTGGTAGACTTGCTGCAAAATATTGTGTAGTGAGATCAGTCAAACTTTGCGGTACACTGCTGCCATCTTGTGGACAATCTAAATTACACCTAGGCTCCAATCTTAATGTATGGCCTTCCTTGCGTTTCAAAGATGATGATAATAACAAACTTTTTAAAATTGTTTATTTTACCGGATCTAATGTGGTGTTCTCCTACATTAATTTCATAGTTCCATAAACGTCGGTGTTTATTTTCAAATGCTATCAAGAATATGCATATTCTTGCTTCAGGGCCTGAGCTACAGGCAGTTAGATTTGGGTATGTAATTTTCAGGTAAAAATAAGAATGGGACTTATTAAACATTTGTATTATTGGATAAGGTTTATATAGGCCTATTTCATACGTTCTGGTGTGTTTATTAAATCTTTGTTTATTGTAAACGACGACAGCATTTCTTGGCATGATCATCCATGAAAAGGTCATTTTTAAATGTTCAGTATCATAGCCCCAATTCTATATTTTTGTTCAACCACACTAATTGACTTGGGCAACCACCATCCTGCCCGGTGTCTCCAGCGCTTTTGACCTTTCAAGAGAAGAGTCTCGCGTTCGACAATGCACTGAGAGGGTTTAATCCATAATTAGGAATTAGAATACTAATTTAATAGGATCTCTGAGTTAATGAACACGACGTATTAATATTTCATAACCGGCAGAAGTTTGTTTGCTAAATCCGTAATGTGCATTTCACAGCCCTTTTGTTCATACCTATTTTTTTATAAAAAATGTTGCCGCTGTTTCTAATCAAGCTACTTTTAGCTCATGGATAGATTTGCAGGTGGACACGGGAGCCGTGATGGAGGCGAAGGGGCAGGTAGAGATGTTGTTTTAGCGCGCTTTGTAAGTGGACCTCTACTTGGCAAAGCATAAAAGGAATCTGAAGTAGGGAAGCAAGAACAGATATAGGGGAGATGACCAAATGGCTTAGACAAAGACTGGTGTTTTGATTTTGGTTCCAGGAATGTAAAAGAACTAAGGATGATTGGCATAACTATTGCCTTTGTAGTGAGCCTGGATAATAGACCTAAATGTGAATATTTTTCTGAATACACTGGATAGTTAGCATTTTTGTGGACTTTTCAAGCTATTTTCCCCCATGTACTTTGAGAATGCTGTTAAGAATGCAAATATTTTTTGCCCTTAGCATCCTTGGTAAGTAAGTTAGGCTACTTGCAATCTGACAACTTTGATACGATAATTTTGTCTGGGAGAACGGACTGTGGTTTGGAGGCAGAATTGACAAAGGCTGTATCACTTGTGCTTGGCAAACCGTGATGGAAATCACCATGAAGATGATATCCACGTGCATCCAGAATGATGACGAGGGATTTGTACTGGAGGTGTGCCAATGCCACCTTTCAAAATTAACTGTTCCGTAATAGTGCTACTGTATGGGTTGGAGAATACTGCACTGTCTCCCTTAACTCTCCACCCACCAACCCGCCTGTGGTGTTCAGCATCCCAGACTGGTGCAACTATGATAAGTGGAGCAAGGTGCTGGTGGACCCGTCAATGGTGGAGCTCTGCTGGCAACATGACCAGATGGGTTTTAATAAGAATGTGTGCTGCAACATGCCCCTGTTTGAGAAGCTCACCTGGACGAGTGGCTCATGTCCGTCTGTTTCGACAAGGAGACCAAGGACATCCTGCCCCAGGTGTGCCAATATCTGACTGGAACAAGCCCATCATTGTAGACATCACTGACCTGGCTCTCTGTGCTGAGCTGGACTCTGAACTTCACTCAGAAGGTTTGCTCCAGAACCTGCTAGCCAACCTGGACAATACATGGCTATTGGCGTATTGTGCTAACCACACTGGCCCTGGGGGTGGAGGGGGGAAAGGAGGAGGCCTGATAGGGTTTAAGCCAGTAGAACAATGCCAGTACCACAGCTGGGCAGTGACACTTCCTGACGCTGCTCTCCTGGCCCTGTGTAGGGACTATGACCAGGCCAACTTTGCATCATCTGTCTGCACCAACAATGGCCTCCTCTCCCTGCTCACCAAGGAGCACTCCAGCCTGTTGGTGGGCACGCTCTGCACCAACTACACCAAAGGAAACCGCCAGGGCAAAACCAACAGCACCTCCACAGACTCCCAGCGCTGACTGGACAGAGACATTGTGAGGAGGCTGGACTTGTATTGCAGACTTCAGCCTAGTCTGTCAGCCAGGCTCCAGTCAGACGCAGGCTCTGCAGCTGCACTGCGGGGTGGAGGCCCTGCAGCCTCGCTTGGAGGGGCTCCTGACCACACACATGGCCTCTGTGGTGGACCAGGCCACCAGTGTAACCGTGGTGCTGCTGGTGGCCCTGGAGGAGAGCCAGATGACGTCCCTACGTGTGACTGAAAACATCTGCTTCAATGTGCTAGGGTCTGTGGTGCTCTATGTAGAGAGGGAGACCAACCTTGACAACGAGGGTCCTGCTGCAGTGCTTTGGGGTAGGTGGGCTGGGCAGACTATCTGCAGATAAAGAATTCCAACATTGTGTGTATTGTAAACTGTTACATTGAACAGTCCTGAATGAATGGTGGTCATCTATACATTTCCCTCAGGTCACAAGGCCTGTGCATCTCCTCCTCATGGACTACACCAGGTTTGCCAATACTTGCTGTGAGATGCTACCCCACCAAGGCAGCTGCAAGTTCCCGGACATTTCTGGGGTTTGGATGTACCGATCCTGTGCAGGTGTTGTTACACATGGTCTGCGAGGACGATCAAGTGTCCCTGTAGCGCTGTCTTGGGCGTCTTACAGTACGGACATTGCAATTTATTGCCCTGGCCACATCTGCAGTCCTCATGCCTCCTTGCAGCATGCCTAAGGCACATTCACGCAGATGAGCAGGGACCCTGGGCATCTTTCTTTTGGTGTTTTTAGAAAGTCAGTAGAAAGGCCTCTTTTTAGTGTCCTAAATTTTCGTAACTGTGACCTTAATTGCCTGTAAGCTGTTAGTGTCTTAACGACCGTTCCACAGGTGCATGTTCATGAATTGTTTATGGTTCATTGAACAAGCATGGGAAACAGTGTTTAAATCCTTTACAATGAAGATCTGTGAAGTTATTTGGATTTTTACGAATTATCTTTGAAAGACAGGGTCCTGAAAAAGGGCTGTTTAATTTTTTTTTGCTGAGTTTATATCAATTACCATGAGGGCTATTGTTGTGTCAACAGATGGTGTACACAGTTTCACACCTGTCATTGATAGGGGACATTAAACCGCTTCCTCTGGATGAGATTAACTGACATTGATGTGATTGAATGACAAGCTAACACTAATCTCTAATCACATGTTTATTGTTGTTGATACTGTGTTGCTGTTGTCCATCTTGATTTTTTACCATTCAAATGATACGCTTGAAGATTTTTTTGTTTTTCCATAACAGATAGTACTGACCAGTTTGACGCAGACAGGAAGACATGTGACCAGTGATGGATTTTTCCTCATCAAGGTGACAGAAGTAGGGCTGAAATTTATTAGGTCTTTTTACATTTGTGACTGGTAATATAGGTACTAACAAATACACTCCCCAACGTATTTATTTGGCCAGTGAAGCTAAAACTTTTAATTTTGCTCTATACTCCAGCATTTTGAACTTGTGATCAAACTTTTTATGAGGTGATAGTACAGGATGTCCCCTTTTTATTTGATTGTATTTTCAAACGTATCTGTTTTACCGTTTGGAAATAAAAGCACTTAATGTATCTAGTCCCCCCATTTTGAAGACAAAAGTTTAGTGTTTGGTCCCATATTCCTATCACCCAATGAGTAGCATCATGGTAGAATCCACATTTAATGCAGAAGTGTTCAGAAACATATTCATATTGACAATAAAACTGACGCCAAAATGACACAGATCATTTACCGTTCATTTCTATTGGGCACAACATAATCCAAAACACAACCAAAACGCATCCAACAAGTGTGTGGAGTCAAAAGCTTGACGTAGTCATTGTGTGCTAAAAATATGGCACCATATACAAAAGTTGAGACTCTCACGAACACATGTTTTGCTCTACGAGGCCCACAACCCTCACAACACTCGTCTGAAGGTAACCTGGTACCAGTTTAAAAAGAAATCATCATTTCTCTCAGATATAGGACAGACACATCAAAACATACTTCCTTTTGATAGTCAAAATAATTCTGTTTTGCTGTGTATGAATGTTACTCAATGTGTTTATGGGCTAATAGCAGTAAGGCCAAATTCAATCTTAAAAATATTTTCTGGGATACTTACAGGGGTTCTAAAAATCAAATAGCTAAATGATCCTTGGTAGACCATCTTAAAACAATTCCATAAGTTAGCTTTGTAGACACCTGGCCTCAGGCACTTAGACCATGAGTGAATTTGTCCAAATACTTATGACACGTTCAAATGGTCGGACTAGATACATAGTGCTTTAATTTCTAAACAGTAAAACAGATACAGTAGGAAGAACAAGTATTTGATACACTGCCGATTTTGCAGGTTTTCCTACTTACAAAGCATGTAGAGGTCTGTAATTTTTATCATAGGTACACTTCAACTGTGAGAGACGGAATATAAAACAAAAATCCAGAAAATCACATTGTATGATTAAGTAATTAATTAGCATTTTATTGCATGACATAAGTATTTGATACATCAGAAAAGACCTTCTCCTCCATACAGACCATCTCCAGATCCTTCAGGTTTCGGGGCTGTTGCTGGGCAATATGGACTTTCAGCTCCCTCCAAAGATTTTCTATTGGGTTCAGGTCTGGAGTGTGAAAATGTGAATATGATCGTTGCATGTAAAGTCAGATCCAAAATAATTGTCAGCCATGATAAAGATGAGCAAAAAAGACCTTATAAATTAAATAATACAAATACTGAGCTGTATTGTATACAGAATTGCTATTTATACTATTGCACAAAGAAAGATATTTTGTTTAATAAGCAATACTTATTTTCTCAGTACCTTTCAATCCCTAACCTTGGATAATGTTTTAATGAGATTGGAGAACACATTGGGAGGGATCTTATTCCTCAATACAGAATCTTTCCAGATCCTTGATATCCTTTGTTTTTGCTTATGGACTGCCCTCTTAAACTCACACCACAGGTTTCAATGGGGTTCATCTGGAGACTGAGATGGCCATGGCAAAATGTTGATTTTTTTTTTGGTTAATTAACCATTTCTTTGTGGATTTTGATGTGTGCTTCTTCGGGTTGTTGTCTTGCTCAAAGATCCACTTGTGGCCAAATTTCAACCTCGTGGAAGAGGCAACCAGGTTTTTGGCTTAGATGTCCTGGTCACTGGCATACCACAGCCTCCTGCAGCTCCCGCAATAATTGGAGGAAGCTTTAAAAATGAAAAATAGCATGATATTAGCTATAAAACAGCAAAACAAAATCTAATTTGCCCCATGGCAAAAGGTGTTGAATTGTGGGAAGTTAGCTATTTTCCCCCATAAGAAATGCTTAGACCTTTCTCAGACCTTGCTGAGTGCTCCACGAAACTGCGGTACGCCACTGGTCCTGGTACTGGGTTAAGTTTATTAAGTCGTTGACCTTAAAGGCCCAGTGCAGTTAAAATTCCTGTGTTTTTATCATATTGTATAACAGCTGATGAAATGTACATTGTAAAAATGTGTGAACCTGATCAGGGTAAGTTCCTGATAGTTGCTGGTTGAAATACAAATCAGGTGACATTTTGAGAAAAAAATGATATTACTATTATAAACGATCTATTTCTCTGAGCACTGTGCAAAATGTTTTACGTGTATACAGTGCAAAACAGTATGCGTTTAGGCCAATACGTTTTCATTGTCTTAATTTCAAACGGTAAACAGTGCGTTTTCATTATTGTGCACGGTAAACCAGAGTTTCTTCTCTCCTAGCTGTTGGATGGAATGGATGCGTTGCTGATGAACACCCTAAGCCACCTACAGCAGGAGTTTGTGTCTGAGAGCCTCATAGGGACGTTCAGAAATCTAACAGCAGAACAATTCAGGAGGTCAGTGTCACAATATTTGATCGATGGTTGGTCATGTATCCTCTCTTGCAGAACGATTCGGTTTCAAACAATCTGATTTGAGTGTATGCGTTTTCAAGAAAATACTTTCCCTAGTCCTATGAAACTCAACACTGGTAGACACTGAAGTAACCAACTGTTTGGGATCCAAAAGTATCTTTGGATATGCTTGAGTAATTATCATCTTTGTCTCCCTAGGCTTGGCAACCTGACGTGTCTGTCAGACCCAAAGGACCTGCGGGTGTACAGAAACGCAGAGACCTTCTCTGTGATTCAGGACAACATTAGGACATGTGTTGTCCAGGGCCTCAGGAGCCCCAGGGACATGGTACGTGGAGCTGTCAGACAGACACTGTTATTCCTTACCATGGAACTACTTTATTTTTCACCGCAAAGTTGAAGGTGAAACTTATATGGGTATGAGTGAAGTGGACTAATCTATGGTTTGAATATCTTGTGTTTGCACTTTGTGTGATTCCTGTGTATATATGTGTGTTGTGCTTGTGACCATCCCTCTTCAGATCTCCAGCTTTTTCCTGAATGGGAGTGAGCTTCAGTCTCCTGGCTCTCTCTCCGCCTGCCGAGTGTCTCAGCTGGCTCCCTTCTTGCCTTGGCTGGGTGTGGACTTCCTGCAGAAGCTCAGCCAATCCCAGCTCAGCCCTGTGCTGACAGCCCTGGCCTCTGTGCCCTTCACTCCTGCACAGGTAGAAGATCATCACCATCGGCCGTCACAAGCATCCTCTCATCAGAGAGAGAGCTCTAATGGAGCACCTTCTGTTTGGTTTTCATACCTGATTGGGTTTTCTCAGTGCTGCCCGGCTTCAGTAACAGAGGGTGGGGATGATTTGGGGGTTGGTTAGTAGGGGCTTTGTGGCCGCTGACAAGCAGCCAGTCTGCAGCAGTCTGACCCCAGGTGAGGTGAGGGGGGTTCTGGAGGTGCCTTGACCCTTTGATTACAGAAGCACAACTAACCCCACATTTTCAACGTGTGCCTCACGGCTGCTGCCTGTCATGCGCCATAAGGGGCCTTAGTCAATGGAATGGTAGGGTGGGGACACAGAAGCAGAAAATAAAGCTTTTGTTTTGAGCCCAGTGGGATTTTCTTCATTTTCCCAAGTAGTTTCCATTTCAATTATACAGATATTAATAAAAGAGTTAAGACCAGTCATAATGATTTGTTCCATCTACTTTTTGTGATGTCATCCTAGGCCAGTGTAATGGGAACAAAGTGTCTCTAAACAACAGTATTATTTCTGTTTTTGGCTTTCTGTTTCAGAAAGGGATTGTTAACAGGGTTGCGTATTGTCTCAGATATGGTATGCTAGATGTTTGAGAATGTCTCTGTTTCAATGTAATGGTTCTGTGCATAGTAATGGTCCATTCTGAGCCAGCTGGCCTAAAGCCTAGAGCAGTCTGGCCAGGGGTGACTCAAGGACACACACTATCACCATGGCAAACCACACAACCCTGTCAAGATGTATGTTTCCTTACTTCATCATACACCAGATGACTCTACCTGTATTAGCTAAGTATCTAATAGCTGTGTAGTGTTACAAAGAGCAAGGACAGTTTGTCAGATCTTTTGTATCTAGTTTCCTTTAACAGATTTTAACACACACACACACACGCTTTCATATCCCCAACCTTCCCTTCTCGCTCTTTCCTGCTCTCTCCCTCCTTGTGGCCCTTCTAGCTCGCTCTGCTGGGGCAGCTGCAGAAGCTGGGCTCTCTGGTGAGTGGGGTGAAGGTTGAGACTCTGTGGAGCTTGCCCTCTGACATCCTTCTGTCCTCTCTTTCTGACGTCGCCCTGCACATGCCCGGCCTCAACCCCCCCCCCCACAGGCCAACACCATCGCCACCTAACTCTGGGTACGGCCTTAGAGGGACACACCAACACTGACCCCCATCCTCACAAACAGCGACATGCTCACTCATACTAAATTAAGACAATCGACAAGGTACACTGTAACATGGCTTCGGCAGTACGCTGCTACTCTTGGCTCAGTGGGCGGTATGTTTACAAGGCTCTGTCAGTATGCATACATGACCATAACCAATGGAGAGTAAATGGAAAGGAGGAGAGCAAGATGGAGTGTAGAGGGGGACCACAGCTGGCATGCCCAGGTGTACCCAGGCTTCTTGCCCTGCCTGACAGTCAGATAGGGGTGCTGTGTCCCTGTGCCAGCTGGAGCTGTATGCTCCATAAGGACCCGAGCCAGGTATAGAGTGACACACTGGGCAGGCTCAGAATTGGGCTGTTTCTTAGAGAGGAGGTGCCAACTATGTATGAATGAGGTCACTCAGACGTTTGAAATTACCCCTCTTTTTTGTTTGCCCGAGAATTTTTTTAATGGTTTGTGAACATGTATTTACATTCCACCAACATATTGTGTGTACCGATAGTGTTTGTCAGAAGCCTATTTAGTCACCATTGAAATCCACTTTATATCCACGTGTTTATCTTTGAATTGGTGTTTAGTCACTATACTCTGTCTGTGTTGTATTGACCTTTGTCCAGGGCTCACCAGAGGTGACTGGCTGGTTGGATAAGGTGGAGTCCCTGCTCCCCAGCACCCCTCTACTCAGTGTGCTGACCAGGGCTAGTCGGCTGTTGACCAACAGGACCTTGACAGGAAGACGAGCCTGGAACACTTAGCAGGTAACGTCTATGAGCTGACTCATGCCCTCTCTGCTCCAGCAATACCTGTGACCTGCAAGTCGTTTTCAAGGAGATACAATTCATGCATATCAGTATAGGAACATCTATCTATCCCTAAATACTTAGTGATTTTATTCACCCAATGAAATGTAGAGATTTGAAAACGATTTCTGAGTGTCAGCATGTTACGAAATGTAGGTCTCATCTCTGTCATGCAGAGGTGTGTATGACACGGTCTTGATTAGATGTTAAATAATTAACCGTCAGTGGAGAGGTCGGCCTGTTGTACAACCCTTGCCCTGACTGTTTAAATAGGCTGTTCTATGTTCTGAACACACACAGCGTATCTGTGACTGTCAACACACACACCAGGTCCCAGCTGTCACTATGTGGTGGTGTCTCAGACTGGTGATGGCCCTGCTGCTAGCCTTGCGCTGCGCTGTTTCACCACACTGGCCATGAAAGCTGCCCTATAATCCCCTGCCTGTTGCTACTAATGGGCCTGAGGGTGGCCTGCCAGCACCATTAAATCACAGCTCCCTCATCCTGCATGTTTATGCACACTGTGAAGTGGCAAAGCACAACAGTACTGTGCTACTGACCTCTAGCACTGCAGAGTATTCTCTCTCTGGCTTTCTCTACGTGTGTTGGGAGATGGTTTGTGATTAATACTAATGATCACTTCTGGTTTCTTTTCCCAGGCTAAAACTCTTTTTAAAGAAGCAGTGAAGACCATGCCCAATCTTTCCGCTGAGACGTTTCTGTGAGTGCATATCTATGTGAAACATAGCTGCAGTTGATTTATTACTAACCTCTTGTGAATGTGCTCCCATTCATATTTGTAATCTATTTTGTCTCTCTGGTTATACAGTGCCCTTGGAAGCATTGCTTGAGGTGTAAGCTGCACAGCCCTGCGACAGCTCATCCGGGACAAGCCATCATTTTCCTCAATGCGGAGTGTCCTTGCATTCATGAAAGAGCAGTCTGTTCCTCCATTCCTCACTGGTACATGAGCAAATACTTAACTCAATTAACTGGCTCAGAGGAATTTGGTTAACATTTGGCATGGTTCCACTGTTAGGTATAAAGAGATGTTATATAAGCGTAATTGACAACCCTCATGCTTTTGTTTCATCGCGGAGCTGTACTACTTTGACTTCTTCTTTGAGCTGCTGGGAGACCTTGGTGCTCAGATCGCTCTGGCCCTGCCGTGAGTCGGTCTTACTGCCATTAATCATCACTACAGATGGTTTGAGCATCAACAATGCATCACTGTCAACGTTCTGTGTGTGTGTGTGTGTGTGCATGCTCTTGTCTGTGTGCATTTGCAGGGTGAGCACTATTAAGAAGTTCCCTGCTGGCATGACGGATACTTTCAGGAAGATGATTGTGCAGGACTCCCATCACGTCCTGCTCCTACCCAGTACAAAACAGGATATTCTGGTGGACAAGATGGAGCAGAGACTTGTCAGTACCCTCTCCTGTACCCCATTACTGCCAACACATTAAGACTGGGGTCTAACTTTGGTGTCTTCGATTTGAATTCTTTATGTTGAAAATAATCTACAGGTATAATTGGAAAATGTTCTCTCCCCCAGGGCATGTACACAGGAGAGTTCACTGAGGATGAGTTCTGCTCACTGGGTATCATGGCGACCTATGTAGTGGATGAGGTGTTTGTGCAGCTGGTGCGGAGCTTCTTTGTGGAGAGCCTGGAGTTCCTCAGAGTTCTGCTACAACAGCAGCAAGAGGGACAACGTCGCACAGATCCTACAGGAGTCAGGCACCTTCGGGTACTGTAGCACCCTCTTAAACAACCACCCCACACACCCCATTTAACCTTTCGTGATAACTCTTGTCTCCTCACATCAAATGAAAAATGAGCCTTTTTGTGCGCTCGTAGCCCCGTTCAGAACTGGAGCCCTGAAGACACTCAATCAAGTGGACAGATGATTATTTTTCTTCCTTCCCAAAGCGACGCTGCAGCAGGTTCCCCAGGTACGTTTCCTGCTCTACTTTTCCCTCCGTCTTTAACACATCCATTTCCATTATTTATTCAAGGTTAGTTCCTTTGCAATTGATTTGACCATTGTCATGATTCATTAATTTGGGTGTCCTTAAAGTTATTGAGAGGTGTTACAATTGCTACACGACACCAGGAATCAGGAAAGGATGGATTTGTAAAAGAATCCTGCAGGTGTCCACTGACAGGACTCCTAGAGGTGTCCAGGTGCTATGCTGCCTTGGCCTGTTGGCCCCTAGTCAGGCTGATGACCCTAATGACCCAGGGGCGTATAGCGAGGCTGTTTCTGAGTCAGAGCCCTCTGCATTCAGGGCCGGGACCAGGGTGAACACAGACAGCTGTTTGAGAGGCAGCAGTTTGTTCTTCAGTACTTCCTGGGTTTTCTCAAAGTGGGGCAGGTCACACGAGAGTGCCAATCTATCTCACATTGAGACCTCTGTCTTACAGTTGAAGTTGGAAGTTTACATACACCTTAGCCAGATACATTTAAACTCAGTTTTTCACAATTCCTGACATTTAATCCAAGTAAAAATTCCCCGTTTTAGGTCAGTTAGGATCATCACTTTATTTTTAGAATGTGAAATGTCAGAATAATAGTAGAGGGAATTATTTGTTTCAGCGTTTTATTTCTTTCATCACATTCCCAGTGGGTCAGAAGTTTACATACACTGAATTAGTATTTGGTAGCATTGCCTTTAAAGTGTTTAACTTAGGTCAAACGTTTTAGGTAGTCTTCCACAAGCTTCCCACAATAAGTTGGGTGAATGTTGGCCCATTCCTCCTGACAGAGCTGGTGTAACTGAGTCAGGTTTGTAGGCCTCCTTGCTCGCACACGCTTTTTCAGTTCTGCCCACACATTTTCAGGGCTTTGTGGTCAGGGCTTTGTGATGGCCACTCCAATACCTTGACTTTGTTGTCCTTCAGCCATTTTGCCACAACTTTGGAAGTATGCTTGGGGTCATTATCCATTTGGAAGACCCATTTGCGACCAAGCTTTAACTTCCTGACTGATGTCTTGAGATGTTGCTTCAATATATTCACATAATTGTCCTCCCTCATGATGCCATCTATTTTGTGAAGTGCACCAGTCCCTCCTGCAGCAAAGCACCCCCACAACATGTTGCTGCCACCCCCGTGCTTCACGGTTGGGCTGGTGTTCTTCAGCTTGCAAGCCTCCCGCTTTTTTCCTCCAAACATAACGATTGTCATTATATTTTTGTTTCATCAAACCAGAGGACATTTCTCTTAAAAGTACAATCTTTGTCCCCATGTGCAGTTGCAAACCATAGTCTGGCTTTTTTTATGGCGGTTTTGGAGCAGTTGCTTCTCAAGTTAGCGGCCAATCAATTTATGTAGTAATAGGACTTGTTTTACTGTGGATATAGATACTTTTGTACCTGTTTCCTCCAGCATCTTCACAAGGTCCTTTGCTGTTTTTTGGGGATTGATTTGCACTTTTCGCACCACCTGTACATTCATCTCTAGGAGACAGAACGCGTCTCCTTCCTAAGCGGTATGACGGCTGCGTGGTCCCATGGTGTTTATACTTGTGTACTATTGTTTGTACAGATGAGCGTGGTATCGTCAGGCGTTTGGAAATTGCTCCCAAGGATGAACCAGGTCTTGGCTGATTTCTTTTGATTTTGCCATGTTGTCAAGCAAAGAGGCACTGAGTTTGAATGTAGCCTTGAAATACATCCACAGGTAAACCTCCAATTAACTCAAATGATGCCAATTAGCCTATCAGAAGCTTCTAAAGCCATGACAATAATTTTCTGGAATTTTCCAAGCTGTTTAAATGCACAGTCAACTTAGTGTATGTAAACTTCTGACCCACTGGAATTGTGATACAGTGAAATAATGTCTGTAAACAATTGTTGGAAAAATTACTTGTCATGCACAAAGGAGACTTGCCACTTGCCAACCGACTTTCCAAAACTATAGTTTGTTTACAAGAAATTTGTGGAGTGGTTGAAAAACGAGTTTTAAATGACTCCAACCTAAGAATATGTATGTAAATGTCCGACTTCAACTGTAGGTAAGGTGACTCTTTCGGTCAGAAACATTCGATTTTGCAATGCATACATTATTTGGGATTTGTGTGCCCATGAAAAACTGTTTTTACCCACAACATAAGGAAATACAAAATTATGTAGTTGCACTGCATTTCTGAGATCACTATTCAAAAAACTGTCTGACAGCTAGATACAGGATTCTTACAGGGTTCAAGTGTAATGGCTAATTTAGCTGATAATGCTTAATATATTATATAACAATAACATACACTGCCAATAATGCAAGGACAGGAAAGTCATGTTTTATGACATACTATTTTGGACAAATCAGTCAAGACACCCAACCATGATAAAAGGTTAAATATACAGTAGGTTTAAATAAACTCGTGATTTTTTGACTATAGCTATGATGTCCCCCTTATGTTAATGTAATGACATTAAAAAAATGCCACTCTTATTGATTACTTACAAACAGCTGTAACAAGTTGTCCAGTGTAGGAAATCCTCAAAAACCCATATAAACACTGGATTGTATTGGCCAGTGAGTGGCTTTGAAGCCACAGGTCGGCCATATTGGCACTCCCCAGAAGAATCAGTCTTGCTAAGGAATGAATGGAATTCAAAGGATTTAAATTAAATGTTTCAAAGACAAAATTGCATGTATTTTTGTTGTTGTAGTGGAGACAGTAAAATTTGTACTTTCTAAAATGTATACTTTAAGGGGACACAAAACATCTATATATTTTATGTTAAGCTCACATAATATAATTTAAAAGTATGCATGAAGGTGACTAATAGAATAAACATGGGAAAAAAATAATGTAGACATTAATAAATGCATTTCTATAACTTCCAAAACATTTTTAACTATGATATAACTGTCTGTAACTCACCTCTCCGCCTCCTGGCAGTTCTGAGGCTGCAGGCTTTAACAGGACTGCTGAGCCATAGCCTGGCTTTTGGACCCATAAGCTCCTGGCGCCCTGAGGTCTTCATTGAGGTTGGAGCACTGGCAGGTGCAACATGCCTTTTGTTGTTTTGCTACCACAAATATGTCTAGTGCCTGAAATTAGTTTCAAATCCTCTTAACTTGTTACTATCTGCAGCTGGCCTCCCAGATATGGCCATGTCATCTTTGGTGAAGGTTGAAGGACTGACACCATTCTGGCTGTGTCCCTCATCCGGGCAGACAAGTGTGAGGATTCAAAAACACATGTCAGTTTATCTTCCGTGTTTTGGATTGCCTCCTATCAAATTGTTGTTTTTCTTTGTGTCCATGTCGTGTTTGACCCAGCCCGGAACGTTTCTCCTATAAACAACGATTGATTTTGTGACGTGTGCAGCTGACAGCTATGTCTATTTTTTTAATTTTTTATCTAACTAGGCAAGTCCGTTAAGAACACATTCTTATTTTCAATGATGGCCTAGGAACAGCCTTTTTCAGGGGCAGACCGACAGAATTTTCCTTGTCAGCTCTGGGATTCGATCTTGCACCACTAGGCTACCTATCTAGCAAATATCACTGAAGTTAACATTGTCTTGATCTTAGCAGAGGGTAATTAAATTAGATGCGTATTATGTCAGTACATACGTTCAGAATGTATATTTTGTAACTTTGAGTCTGAATAAGAAGAGGAATCAGGATCGAGTGGAAGGACAGCTCAAGGTTTGAGGGAGTGTTGGATGTAGGATGCAATTGTATGCTAATTCTATTGTTGATGTTGTTGAAGTCAGGAACCAATACACGCAGTCAGTCAGGAAAGAAAAGGCCAGCTTCTTCAAGCAGCAATTTGCATCCAAACTCCAAAAAGTTCTGGAACACTGTAAAGTCCATGGAGAACAAGAGCACCTCCTCCCAGCTGCCCACTGCACTGAGGCTAGGTAACACGGTCACCACCGATAAATCCATGATTATTGAAAACTTTAACAAGCAATTCTCAACGGCTGGCCATGCCTTCCTCCTGGCTACTCCAACCTCGGCCAACAAATGTTCTGAAAGAGCTGCAAAACCTGGACCCGTACAAATCAGCTGGGCTTGACAATCTGGACCCTCTATTTCTGAAACTATCCGCCGCCATTGTCGCAACCCCTATTACCAGCCTGTTCAACCTCTCTCGTATCGTCTGAGATCCCCAAGGATTGGAAAGCTGCCGCAGTCATCCCCCTCTTCAAAGGGGGAGACACCCTGAACCCAAACTGTTACAGACCTATATCCATCCTGCCCTGCCTATCTAAGGTCTTCGAAAGCCAAGTCAACAAACAGATCACTGACCATCTCGAATCCCACCGTACCTTCTCCGCTGTGCAACCTGGTTTCCGAGCCGGTCACGGGTGCACCTCAGCCACGCTCAAGGTACTAAACGATATCATAACCGCCATCAATAAAAGACAGTACTGTGCAGCCGTATTCATTGACCTGGCCAAGGCTTTCGACTCTGTCAATCACCACATCCTCATCGGCAGACTCGATAGCCTTGGTTTCTCAAATGATTGCCTCGCCTGGTTCACCAACTACTTCTCTGATAGAGTTCAGTGTGTCAAATCGGAGGACCTGTTGTCCGGGCCTCTGGCAGTCTCTATGGGGGTGCCACAGGGTTCAATTCTTGGACCGAATCTCTTCTCTGTATACATCAATGATGTTGCTCTTGCTGCTGGTGAGTCTCTGATCCACCTCTATGCAGACGACACCATTCTGTATACTTCTGGTCCTTCTTTGGACACTGTGTTAACAACCCTCCAGATGAGCTTCAATGCCATACAACACTCCTTCCGTGGCCTCCAACTGCTCTTAAATACAAGTAAAACTAAATGCATGCTCTTCAACTGATCGCTGCCTGCACCTGCCCGCCTGTCTAGCATCACTACTCTGGACGGTTCTGACTTAGAATATGTGGACAACTACAAATACCTAGGTGTCTGGTTAGACTGTAAACTCTCCTTCCAGACTCATATCAAACATCTCCAATCCAAAGTTAAATCTAGAATTGGCTTCCTATTTCGCAACAAAGCATCCTTCACTCATGCTGCCAAACATACCCTTGTAAAACTGACCATCCTACTGATCCTCGACTTCGGTGATGTCATTTACAAAATAGCCTCCAACACCGTACTCAATAAATTGTATGTAGTCTATCACAGTGCCATCTGTTTTGTCACCAAAGCCCCATATACTACCCATCACGGTGACCTGTATGCTCTCGTTGACTGGCCCTCGCTTCATACTCTTTGCCAAACCCACTGGCTCCAGGTCATCTACAAGACCCTGCTAGGTAAAGTCCCCCCTTATCTCAGCTCGCTGGTCACCATAGCAGCAACCACCTGTAGCACTCGCTCCAGCAAGTCAGCCCCAAAATCAATTATTCCTTTGGCCGCCTCCTTCCAGTTCTCTGCTGCCAATGACTGGAACAAACTACAAAAATCTCTGAAACTGGAAACACTTATCTCCCTCACTAGCTTTAAGCACCAGCTGTCAGAGCAGCTCACAGATTACTGCACCTGTACATGGCCCATCTATAATTTAGCCCAAACAACAACCCCCCCCCTACTGTATTTATTTATTTTGCTCCTTTGCACCCCATTATTTCTCTCTACTTTGAACTTTCTTCCACTGCAAATCTACCATTCCAGTGTTTTACTTGCTATATTGTATTTACTTCACCACCATGGCCTTTACCTCCCTTGTCTCACCTCATTTGCTCACATTGTATATAGACTTATTTTTCTACTGTATTATTGACTGTTTGTTTTACTCCATGTGTAACTTTTGTTGTATGTGTCGAACTGCTTTGCTTTATCTTGGCCAGGTCGCAATTGTAAATGAGATCTTGTTCTTAACTTGCCTACCTGGTTAAATAAAGGTGAAATAAAAAATATCTAACAAACAAATCTAAAAATAAAGAAAAATATTAGGACAAGCAATGTCAGAGTGGCATTGACTAAAATATAAATATGTTTTCTAATAAATAACTTCTGCATTGTACTCCTTTAATTTAGATTTTTTTCTTGGCAGCAAAATGTTTAGCTGAAAAATACGTTTAACATGGAGCTGTCAATCATCTCAGCTTCGCCTACATTTCCTAAACAAAGTGGCAGGGTCATGGTGTTGAAATGAGAGATTATGCCTTTAATTAAATATTTCATATTAAAATGTAAGATTAAGGGACAGTGCGATTTTTTTTTTTACTCAAAAGGCATACTTTTCCATGAAGGGGATTTCCTTTCTTGAAAAAAATGTTTAAAAAAAAAAAAGATCAGCAACTCCTAGCATTGCAGAGCCTCGTTATCTACTTTCTCCATCTGCTTTGCCGCTTTCAGTTCAGAGTTCTGTCAAACCCGCACACACACACACACAGCCAAGATGGCGGATGCCGACGATTGGGGTGAGAAGAAAGTTAGAAATTATATCGTGCGACAGCTATATTTAGGGTTTTGGGAAATATGTGTAACATTGTGATTGATAATAGCTCGTTTATCGTTTCTGAACGTTTGAGATAACTGTTAGTTACCATTATAATGTGTATTTATAGACGCTGACAACTTCGAGCCGGACGTCGCGCCGATCAAAAAGGCGGTAGTGCTGGACAAATGGGAAGGCGAAGACGAAGATGAAGATGTGAAGGTAACCAAACAACTAACTAGCTAGCTACTTACACGATGAAGGCCATATTTCAGGTCATCATTAACCCGTTAGTTGTGTCTAACACAACACGCCTTGTTAGTTAGTCTGTGGACATTAGCTAGCTAGCCGCCAACTAGCATAGCATTATCCACGTTTCTAGCTAGTTAGCGTTAACCGATATCTTAGCTAGCTCGATCTTGTACAAGCTGTGAGGCCGCACATGTGAGAACTGTCAGCGTGTGTCTCTTGGTTCGAGCTGAGCATAGACTCGTTCTCTGACACTTGTTTTTGAATTGATCTACGTTAGTTCCTTTTTTTGGGGGGGGGGTGTAATTAGAAGCTAGCTAACGTTAGCTACTGAACTAGATTTTTAGGTTAGCAGCTAACTTGGCAAGTTATCTCTGAACTAATGTGTTGACTGGCTAGCTTTTAAGATAAGCATGAATCATAGTCTTTCTGCGATTGGCCATTGAAGTCAGTTCAAGGCATTGTTATTAATTTGATACATATGCACTTGAATGTAAGTTAGCATCTTCCCAGATGATGAAATGACTGAATTGAGCCTTACTACTAGATGCTTCCAACTCTGACATATGCTAAACGTAAAATGTGTTTTCGAGAATCTTCAACAGACTCATCCCGTTGACTCATTTTCACCATTTGTCTAGAAAGTCATCCGAATGTATAGCGTTACTATGGGATCATACAGCTGTGGAAAAGGCTAGCAAAGCAGTTTCAATTGTTGACCATAGTTTGTCGAATATAGGTAGTGTTGAAGTCGTATGGTGTTTTCATGTCCTCAAAGCAAAACTTGATCAGTACAGTAGGCCTACAGTTGTTTTTATTTAAATGAAACCTTTATTTAACTAGGCAAGTCAGTTAAGAACAACTTATTTACAATGATGGCCTACACCGAGAGAAACGTTGTTTTTTTCATACGACTTGGGCTAGGTACCTGTCTTATTCCCTTATTGGGGCCTCAGTGGATATGAAACAATTGCCAAATGTTGGTTGAAATGCTTTACATAACTACATTTTGTGATAATGTGGCTGTGACTGGTTCTGGCATGTCTTCTGATGTTTGATAATGCAGTTGGTCTCGACCTCAGATCTTGTTGATTTCCTTGAAAATTAAGTCCCAGAACCAACCACTTAACTACGCCTCGTCACATCATTTGACTCATTCGTCTGTTCTCCCTCTGCAGGATAACTGGGATGATGAAGAGGAAGAGAAGAAAGCAGAGGCAAAGAAATCAGGTGCAGAAATATACAACTTACAACCAATGGTTTGAGAAAGTAGTGTCTGCAGCCTGTTGTCATATATCATATGTTGATCTGCACATGCCTGTATATATTTTTGTGAATAGATCACAAACATTTTCCTGCATCATACTGGCTGCTGCCTTGTCTTTTTATTATCATCGTGTACTGGCTGAAAATGTGTACTTTCAACTTGATTTGATGGTGTTGTCTGTTCCAGAGGTTTGCTCTAACCTTGCTTTTTTATTTCAGAGGCCAAAGTGTCTGAGAAGAAAAAACTGTCCGAAAAAATAAAGGAGAAAGAAAACCGGCTAAGGAAAAAGCAACAAGAGCTGAAAAAGAATGTAAGTTTAGGAAATGTTGGATTAACCTTGCAGTTCTGAATCTTTTCTCTCTTATGAATCCTTAACTTTTTTCTTATTGTTAGTTAGATGAAGAGGAAGAGCTTACACCTGAACAACAGCTAGCAGAAAAGTTGAAAGTCCAGAAGATGCAGGAGGAAGCAGACTTGGAGCTGGCAAAGGAGGCGTTTGGTAAGGTCCTGGAGTATCCCGTCAGGTTTACCCACTAGCCAGCCATACTGTTATTGTGTGTTCTCATTAGTTTTTGTCCTTGTCATTTCAGGAATGTCAGGGGGTAGTACCACAAACAATGTTTCTGGAATTGAAGCCATGTGCCCATCTTCTAAAGAGGACTTCACAGAGTTTGAAAAGTTGCTGAAAGTGAAGATATTACAGTATGAAAAATCTGTGCATTATTCAAGCTTCTTGGAGTCGTTGTTTCGGGAGCTTTGTATTTCATGTGAGTTCAACATCCTTCATGAATTATGAAACTTTATTATTCAGTGTGTTTTAGGTTTGTGCACTTATTACTTTAAAACAAATGCCAAACTACATGTCATACCTCATGTCGAGATATGTTTATATACATAAGCCATTCAACAATGGTTTGACTTGACATATTTGGAGTTCACTAACATTCAGGCTCAACCATTGTGTTAACGTGTCTAAACTAGATGTCCTGTTTCTACACAGTGGAAGTTGAAGACTTAAAGAAAATCAGCTCTTCCCTGACAGTTCTACTTAATGAAAAACAGAAGCAAGAAAAAGTAAGTTGTTGATTATCTTATTCATGCTGAACAAAAATGATGTCATCCTTCTGGAGTTTTCTTCATGAATTGTAGTTCTCCTTACATTCAGTGGAGGGAGCCCTTTACCAGTACCTCCATATTGCATTTCATTGGACTCTGCTCAAGGAACTAACTTACACCCTGGTTGCCCCATTTACATGAATATTCACTTTGAAGAACACCAACTGTTTATTTGTAGCATTGAGTGTTGTTTTGGTTCCACAGGCAATCAAAGGCAAGAAGAAGAAGAAAGGAGCTGTACTTGGTGGCGGTATGAAAGCCAAGGGGAAAGATGACCTTGCAGACTATGGAGAATTCGATGGTGGCTACACCCAAGACTATGATGACTTCATGTGACGACGGCTATATCCCCACTGCCCTTTCACCTTTTAACCCTCAGAAATGCAGCTGTACTTCTCATGCTATCCAGTGTCATTCTGGAAAAACCTGAACAATGTGTCGCCCTTTCATTTTGCTTCAATGATCCGAGGGACTATACAGGTAGCATCCAGTACCAACACTTCTGTTATTACATAATGAAATGGCCTTTTCTCTCATTCAGCCTCCAAACTTCATAAAAAGATACAAAACACAGTGAAAAATACTTTCCACACTGTATGCGATTTGTAGAGCACGTTTTTGATTTTGAGAAATGATATGCTCATGTCAAATTCCAGTTGCTACTGCAGTGACCTCTAAACAAATTAGGTTCTATGCAAATAATTTCACCCAGAATGTCTATAAATATAGATATTTCGCTTTACCTGTCGATGGGTTTCTTACAGGAAAGTATATAGTATCTATAACGTTGGTTGCCAAATACACATGTTATCTTTATCCATTGAAAGTTGCGTTCATGCTTTGAAACTGACACTACATGTTTAGTAGTTGGAGATTTTACATGGGGCTTATGCATTCACTGTAAAAATGGATAGACAAGTCTAGTGCATTTTAGAGTTGGGCGGTATCTAGATTTTCATGCCATCATACTGGTCCTGTACGCTCAAAATACATTTTAAGCGACAGGGATTTATCCAGGAGGGAATTGATTGTCTCTGCTGTAACCAAGAAGCTTGATCATGCAAGCTAGCCACTGATCTAGTAAGTTAGCAAACCAAATGTATAGCTGGAGATAATTTATTTGGCATGTCTAAGATAGTTGTTCTAAGCAGTTGTATTCAAAATCATACCGTCTGTATTTCAAAATTATATGGTTTTACCGCCCAAGTCTAATTTATTTTTACCATAGACGTGACTCAAACCTCATGGACATCCTCTGGATACATCTCTTGAATATCCTTGAACAGTTGAGTGATTTTAGTTTATTTGTGTGCATGACAAACAGGACTTGCTCATCAATTACTACTAATGCAGATAAAATTGTGATCTGGCATGTTCTCACACAACTGGTCTCCTTAACATTGCTTCTGCGGGCTTGTATCAAGTGAGACGAGGAGGGGGCTTATGGGCTGACCTTAGTCTTCATACTGGTAGAAACGGACATGTTTATTCCTATTTTCTAACATTTGATAGTTTTCAAATTGTTAAGGAAATTGGAAATGGTGTACAATATACCATAAAAGATTACCAGCTCTTCAGTGTTTTATATGCATCTAATTTAATAAAATCACTGGTCTAAATGATCCAATTTCTTTATTTTTTTCCCCTACCTGATTTCACTGACCGTTATGGCTTTCGTGAATTAGAAGTAGCTTGTTTAGTGTGCGCTTCACAATGTTGTCAGCTATGTTGTGAATGTGCGCCAACAAAGACTTGTGCAAGTGAATCGGCAATCTAACACGTTCTCAGGTTGTTCTTGTTTTATTTTGGGCGTGGTGTCTTAATCACATTCTTGAATGGCATGTGTAATAAATATCCCATTATTTACAATTTCAAGTAGTAAATATTAATCATACAAGAAAATACAATATTTGCAGTAACATTAAAATCTCCATGTTCCCTGGGCGTTACCTGTGTTATAGAGCAAATATTTGTTCAGTTATGAATTTATGGTTATGGGCCTTACAATTGAAAAACATATTTCAGTAACAAATTAAATGTTATTACAAACAGTACATTATGAAGACAAAAACCTGTGTATATTTACTAAAGGGCTAAAATATATACATTTGAATCCCATCACCAATACCCACTTTCTTTAGTGATTTGCCAACATGTCTGATGTGGAGACCCTGATCTGTAGTGCTGTGCTTTAGCCTGAGGTGCGTGTGGCAGTGGGATTCCGAGTACTGCGTCTACGGCTGTTGCGGAGTGCGTTGGCTCCTGCTCTCTGCTTCCTGCCTCGGCCATCCCTCACTGCCCTCGCCGGAGACTGCCCGGGGGAGTTCTGCAGAGCCTGGAACACGCTTTGACGGGTCACCTCACGGTTGCCACAGGTAAAGGTAAGTGCCACTCCCTCGTTGCTCTTCATGACACGGGAAGTGCCGTCAGAGGTGCCATCAAAGCAGCGTCCCAGTGCTATCTCTTTAGCTGTGCGGGGGTCCTGGTCTGTCACTGTGTAGATGCCATAGTTGTGGCCCAGAGGGTCCAGTGGTGCCAGCATTGTGAACTCATTGGTGTCGTTGTTGACGGCTAGAGGCAGGTGATTAATTAGGTACTCTTGAAGCATGGAGTTAACATTGTCCCTCTTACAGCTGCCCTGAGGGATCACCTTCACCAGAGTGCGGTCCACTCGGTCCTGGTCGTAGAGCATGCCGCTGCACTTGAACTCCAGGCACACAGCAGAGACGGTGGACTGGTCCATGTCGCGGATGCTGCGGGTGTCGCGGAGGCCATACAGTTGGCCAACGGTCTTGGGGTGAGTGCCGCCCTGGTTTCGGGAGCGCATGTTGATCTCATGGGGACCATTGATCTTGACCTTGACATAGCAAGCTCGGTACTCCATGGGCTTGGGCCACCAGCTCAGGTAGTCTTCTGTCCAGCTCATAGGATCGTCTTCGTTGAAAGGCACTGTGTTGTAATCGTAGCGATCTCCCTCCACTCTGGTGAAGCGGAAGTGGCCTGCAGTAAATGGGGCTTCCTCACACTCTTTCAGTTGGTCAAATGAGTACACAGGTCCGTTGAGCTCTTCAGCTGTGTTTGGGCTGGGCTTGGCCACATTGATGCTGAAGGCTGTCTTCTTTAACCTGGGGTCATTGTGGTCTGACCGTCTGTAGTTCAGCTTGCCCAGGTATGGCTGAGGGACTCCAATGATGTTGGGGTTAAACTTGGGAGCAGATGGGACTGCCTCGAGTTCTTCTCCTCCCATGTTGGCCATGACATGGGCAGAATATGCGTCAGCTTTCTGGTCGTCGCAGAAGGCAGGCAGACAGGCACCATTGGGGCCAGTGATTACGCTGTCAAAGCGTCCCCAGGCACGAGGGTTGGAGGAGTAACCTGCAGTGGGCTCCATGTTGATCAGGGTCACCACCACTCCCTCTACCTGCTCGCTGGCCATGAAGCGATCGCTGCGGAAGCCTCGCACCTTGATGTAACACCTCCTGTTCTCTGGGACGTCCAGGTTAAACAGCCTCCTCTCTCTGATCTCCATGTTCCCAATGAGGAAGGTCCTCTCTTCCCTTTTACCACGTTGCTTCTTCTCCATCTGGAAGCTCCCCTCCTCCTCCCACATGCCTGTGTCGGGGTTCAAGGACCACAGCTTCATGGTGTCCAGGTGCTCAGGCATTTTCACCTGTGTTGAATCCATTTTCACCTTCACCTCTCCGGCGTTCAGTGGTTCTCCGGCCTCCTCGTCCCTGAAGTCAACTGAGAACATACCATAGGTTCTTAGGGGCAAGGTGTCACCCTCATCTCCTACGAAGTTGAGGTCACTCTGTGCGGCTGCTGCTGTGGACACGTCTCTAGCGTCTAGAAAAGTGATGCTAGCCTTCACATTACCCACAAATACTTCTCCACTCTGCTTGTAGAAGGAGTTGGGTGGGATCTGGATCTCAGCAATAGGATCCTGGCCCTCCACCTCTCCCAGCTGAAGAGTGTTGAGCTCTGTTGAGCTGATGGTCACTGGTTCCTTCTTCCTCAAAAGCTTGATCTCATGGTATACGGCGCCCCCTTTGGTGTTGAATGGAAGAACCTTGGTGGTGTTGACGAACTTATCCATGTTGTCCACAAAGGTCATCACCAGCCTCTCAGTGTCATGGGGGACCTGGATGGAGAAGGTGCCTTTGTAGCCTGTGCGGCTGACTCTGGCTCCATTGATGTAGACGTGACCAAATCTCATGGGCTCCCCAGTGTCTGCGGCCACAGCCCGCCCACGCACAATGACTCTGGTCTCCACACACCTCTGACAACCACATCCGGTCACCACCATGGTGGGGAGCTCATAGCCCTGGCATTTCAGTTGTTTCTCCTCCATCTTTGCCACCCCACAGCAGTATGCCACTGAGTCTTTGCACCTGATTCCATTGTCCAGCTGTCCTGCACAAGTCCCTGAGAGGCACTTTCCTACGTCGTAATAGAGTGAGTGGGAGCTGTTTTGATAGCAGTCATGAGGTAAGCGAATAAGGTAGGATTCGGGTTTTGGGTTACATGAAGGTTGATCTTTACCTGTGAGGAGAAAGGGGTAGAAAAGAGAACATCCCATATTAAAAGATTTACAATCTGATTATACAATGGAATTATTTTGAGAAAATCAATACCCTTTCATTCTCCATCTGATCATTGACTGATGTCACGCTAATGGCTGTTCACATAGTAAATATCAACTGTGGTGCTTTGGGATCAGACCTAAGACTGTGACTATGGCTGGTTTGGACTTGATGGCCCCAGCCTGGTTGCTGGCTCTGCAGTAGTACTCCCCAGTCTGCTCCATGCTCAGGTTTCTTAAGACCAGCGTGCTGTCATAGTTCAGCTGCTTCCTGTCCAGCAGGCTGCCGTTGTGAAACCTACCAAGTCACAGAAGACTGTTGAACACTATACTCAGCTAAATCTGTTTGATTTTGATATATAACATTTTTCAAGCGGTCATTAGAGATCCATTGGCTTACCACTGGTACTCTTCTGGCTCTGGTGATCCACCCACTTTGCAGCAGAGAGCAGCTGTCTGGCCCTCTCTTCTTGCCTTGTTCTCAGGGTTCTTCACCACATGGAGCTTCTCTGAGGGATCACATTACAGTGTCTGAGACCAATGTAAAACAGAGAAATGTAACAATGTCAGCTTTCATTTCATTTTCTGTGACCATTTTACCTGCTCTTTTCAGCATGATACTGAGGACAGAGGTGTGTTCGGTGCTGTGGGGCACAGTGACTGTGTGAGGGGCATGGTTCCGCAGCTGGACGGTCAGTGTGGCGTTGCCGTCGGGACAGATCCCTGGGATGCGGAAGTGTCCATTGTGGTCAGTGAGGGTGAGGAGTTTGGAGCTGGGGCCGAAGCGGAGGATGGTGGCCCCTGGGGCAGGGAGACCTCCAGCACTGCGGACAGAGCCCAGTACAATGTGGTCCTGACACATGCAGGCGTCACACTCTGCATTCACCCTACCCATCTCACAGTGCAGTGTGCAACCTGGAACAACAGCAGCAATACAGTTTAACATGTCAGACAGGGACTTTGCACATTGGTTTAGATCATTACCATTTCTAGAATAAAATGCTAATGGTACTGTGACATTACAGAGGTTTCCATCATATTTAATAGCTGTAATGGAGATGTTGATAGTGACTTACCAGTCCCAGGGCATTCAGGTCCTTTGCAGGCTCTACCCTCCACTGTAGGTCTGCTGCACTGCTTATCCCACTGCTTAGGCTGGGACTGGCATTTCCTGGAGCGCACCTGCATTGCCACCTGACCACACTTGGCAGAGCAATGGCTCCAGTCTGACCAAGGACCCCAGGCATCCTGAGAGCCTTCTGACCCAGTGTTGCCTGATTGAAAACAGGTTTTCACTCCATTACAAAAGACAGATATAATTGCAGTAGATAGAAATGTTGCTTGGAGGATAAATGAAGCCTTTTACTATTATAGAAGCGTTTTATTTGACGTAATACAGTAGCTACTTCTCAACTGTATTTAAAGTAAGGCTCCCAGCCACACATACCAGACTGACCTTTAGGGCACAGGAAGCGCACAGCGTAGTTGGAGCAGTTGCGGCCAGGGGCCTGTTCAGCGTTGGCGCACCAGAAGCCCAGGGTAGGGTCTGCGTGGATCTTCTCCCCCGTGTTGCGAGCGGCAATCCAGTCAGTGGTGCGAGCCTCCAGGGCCCGGGGGGCGTCACACACCCGCGCACGGTAGTAGAAACGGATAGCATCCAACTGCTCATAGTCTCCTCGACCTCCAGGGTGGTCCACGTTGAACCAAGTGGTCCACTCATCGTTATCTGGACACAGAATGTCGCACAGTGAGTACTACTTCAGAATGTTAGCGTTTCCTCTTTGGTCATAAAACAATGGCATTACATTGTTTAGCTCTTTTCGCTGCTAAACATAACTGGTGCCATTGGGCTGTGATTCTGAAAGTTCTAGTTCATACCATATTATTACATGGACATTAACCAGACTTAAAGCCACAGTAGTGACAATTGTGTAAAGATATGTATTTTGGGATGTTACCTTCAGAGTGGTACACTGCAGGGTTGTTTTGTCTCGCAGCTCTCAAACTGTCTCTCCTCCATGTTCCTGTAAAACATCACACACACCTCACGATGACTCATGATTGACCTGTTGTGACATCACTGACCAATGCCTTAATGCCGACCAGACTGGCCAAACCTCAGACCAGACTGGCCAAACCTCGGACCAGACAGACCAAACCTCTGGCTATTTCTTCCTAGAGTAGTCTGGCCACCCGTAAAGCAATTGGAATGAATCTGTATCTTTCAAATCGTTCAACTTTTCAACTATACTCTGAGTCATGGAACAATATATTACGACTTTGACTTTCTCTTCATGTTATGCCACACTCTAATCTATTTCTGGTGATTTGCCCTGTACTTTGGAAATAAAATGAATTGCTCCAACACACGAATGTGCCAATGGCATTTCAAAGTGGTCAAGGAAATATGTTGTGGACCAACAGTGAAAAGGCTACAAGAGTTGATTTCTTATCCATTTATGTCCCATCGTTACTCTCAGCCTGAAACGATCAACTGCTTTGTTCTAATGTCACTGATCCCAAGATGTTGATACTCATTTATTCATTCTCATTGCTGTGTAATTTACAGACTGACATTTGTAGTGTACAGTGTTACATAATGCACATTTGGATTTTTCCCAGACCATTGCATTTACAGTACCCACCAAACACTATAATTGTTTTGAGTTCACATTGGGGCTCAGTATAAGCACGCTACTGCCGCATACTTGTGTGGCCAATTGCAGACAGGTGTCTCCTTAGCCTTGGGCTTATACATATCCCGCCTACTTAAGGTTGTAGAGCAGAATCCGTAATGGGGACCTGCAACAACATGCCTCTGTTTACTAACGGTTTGGGAGAAGAAGGAGCATAGGCTTCTGCAGAGTCAGAGGATCACCAGGCTGCTGTCAATGTCAGAAGGAGACCTCTGTTCTGACTTCTCAAATTCACATTAGATAACTCTCAACTGTATAATGAAATTATCACTGATAATCGAATTTCCACATACAGGATATCATCCTGGTTTACGTTTTGACACGTTGAAAAAAATGTAAAGGTTTTCCAGTTGAATTAATAGTTACAATTCCCAAACTGAGCCTTGTGAATGAATTATGGAGTTACAGCTCCCAAACCGAGCTGTGTGTGTGTCTTGCATGTTCGTGTGTGTGTGTTAGGGATGTGTGTGTACATGTTAGGGATGTTTGTGTGTGTGTGTGTATTGGGGACAGTAAGAATGTAAATAATAACTGCTAATGAAGACCGACCTTGTGCCGTAGTGGTGACTCCCAGAGCTAGGAGGAGAGCCCATGTTGACAGGCAGCACATCCTGGCACACTGCTGTTGCCTCTGACCTTGTGGTAATGACCTTCACACGCCAGGCACGAGGGCACTGAGAGTAGTCCAGCAACCCCTGTAGAGGGAAAATGTAAATACTTAGCCAGAATCATTGCTGGCAGATTAACAACAAACAAAAACAGTCAAGTGTAACTTTGTGTTCCACAGTACTAAATTTAATGATTTGATTTTTTATTGCATATGATTCCCTGGATGGAATATTAGGTCTTAAATATCTCAAACATATCAAGTAGAGGACCTCCACCAAAGGAGGCTGGAGGGAGAAGCTATAGGAGGATGGACTTAATGTAATGGCTGGAATGGAATAAATGGAAAGGTATCAAACAAATGGCAACTACGTTTGACTGTTCCGATAATGGCGTTCCAGCCATTAAAATGAGACGGTCCTCCTATAACTCCTCCCACCAGCCTCCACTGCTCTACAACCCGGTGACAGTTATTAAATGCATTTTTTTCACAGATTTTTTTTTATTTTTATTAAAAACATACAGTATATTGGTGGTTAAATACCCCAAGCAGAATGACAGATTTATAAAATAAAACAATTGCAATTTTTTTTAATCCTTCTCACGCGTTGAGGTCTTGGGGGGACACTAGAGGCGGGTGCAGAAACATACAGAATGAAAGACCATTATGGAGAACCCTTCTCAAATGACACATCTGTGCTAGCCATCACTTGGTGTCAAGGGAACACTAAAACGTTTCTGCATCCATTGACCAACCACAGGGCTACACCAGCCAAATAGAAAACACACACACTTACATACACAAATGATATCCCATGAAAAGCCACGCACACACTTTTACTTATTCCCATGAACAGGCTACCTCCTTGCACAATCACACACCAACACTCATAGCTACACACATGCAAGCTGAAACCTATTGTCCGTCAATACGTCAAACTTTCAAGTTCACACAGACTAATGAGAATGTCTTACAGTATTTTATGAAATGTCTGAACTCACAAATGTTGAACAATTTTATGTCATCAATACACCAACACTCAAAGAACAGAAGCTGAACTCGCTTCAGCACCCCCAAATCGTTTGTAAAAAAATCTGTCTGAAAGAACAACGTTAACAGTAAAGTTCAAAGATGGGTCAACAGGGAACGAGAGGGAAAGAGAAGGTGGCTATGATCTCAGTCTTACCCTGTGAGTATCTCTGTATAGTAGTGTTCAGTAGTCTCTCTCCTCCCTGTATGCAGGGTGCTGTGTCTGTGCTGACGGTCCTGCTGCTCTCTCGCTTATATAGCTCAGTGAAGAGCCCAGGGGTCGGATCTGTGCTATTCACAGGAAGCCAGCTGAGAGCGTGAAGACTGGAGACCGCAAGTATGACTGAGCCCACTCTGCTGCTGCTTCTGGGAAGGTCGGGGGCTTACTGTAACCTGCTGTACCTCTGTGTCTATAGATGAGGATACCCAGGTCTAGACATAGACATAAGGGGAGAG
This sequence comes from Oncorhynchus mykiss, assembly GCF_013265735.2. Lineage (NCBI taxonomy): Eukaryota > Metazoa > Chordata > Actinopteri > Salmoniformes > Salmonidae > Oncorhynchus > Oncorhynchus mykiss. The sequence continues at coordinate 23,736,602 of NC_048590.1, forward strand.
TTGACCTCAGTCAGGTGGGTCGTCATTTTAAGTGGACATGGAACCTGGTTAAAGCGTTTATGATCTCTGTGTTTGATGTACAAGATGACATGGGGTCATACTCTCGGGTCTTCTGAACATGTTTGTCTATTGTGAAGAAAATGTATCTCAACGCGCATGCACTCTTGACCCCTTTCTATGCGCACCAAAATGGTGATCTCTTTCCCTGAATTGCGTTGTAAAAGCCTAAAACTGTAACATATTTTATAACTTAGCTAGTCATGTTGGCAATAGAACATGCTTTTAAATTAGGCCCACCTGACCCAGATTACAACAACAACAGTAATGTGCTTGCTCTAGTTCCTCAATGGCACAGCTAGGAGAGCGAAACAAAGCACCTTATAGTTGAAGGCTCTTTTTTTAAGTCACGAAAGTGCATTGAAATGACTTGGGAACTGTGTACACTTTGGAGAGGTGAGTGGCCACTTGGAGACACCAGTTAGTCCTCTGACTCAAACCCTTGTCATTTTGATGTCTTATGTTGCACCTACCCCGCATTTTTCAGGAATATTCTTATCATGTTACTGAATGTATCCAGAGTATTTTCAGATGTTGTTATAGACAAGTGAGGTACAGTAAATGTCAAATGTGCATAAAATCAACAGTGTAATGTTTGGATTGAGTCTTGTCCGGTCAACTGTCCTCACCTTTAGTCTAATAATTTCCTAACTCTCCCATTTTTAAAATGTATTTTTTCATTTTTTTAACCAAATACAAACATGCTGTTCCATTTCAATTGCTACCATGGTTATGCATATGGTTTTCATATTTATTCTGTAAGGAACATTTCATTTTAGCCCTATCCATATAGTCCAATTCCCACAAGTGATAAGGGTTAATGGTGAAACTATCCCATCCATTTGGGATATTACAATTACAAACAAGTGACTGAAAACACTTATGTTTTAACCATGCTGCGCGAAGCGCCTCAGTTTATCAACAAAAACAATGTGCTGGGGCAGCCAATGGAGCTGATTCCCCATACTGTGGATTCCATCTTTAACCACCATGTAACGTACATGCGATGGATGGTCTGGTACTTCCTACCCTTCGCATTGGAGTAGGTCCACGTCAGTATTCTACTATGCAAAAAGAGAGTAGGATACTGTGGTAACTATAGTGAGAAAGAGAGAGTCAAAGACCTTCCAACACAGACAAGAACACAACACACCCATTCCTAAACGATTATATTAATGGTTTCAAGTTGAAATGCCAGAAATAGCCTCTAATGTGAATTGGTAATCACAATGGCTTCATCCCATGTGTGGTTGTCTTTTGATGTGCAACATCAACACACAGTAACATTTCTCTGAAGCTGCTCCCATCAACAGTTTAGATTAGAGGCCATGAAAACAGTTATTATGAACAACATGTTAGGACAGTAAACACACAGATTCGTGCCTTTTATTATTAGTATTCATTTATCCAGACTTCGATCTGTTGATAAACAGTGTCTTTGTGATTTTCCGTAATGGCGTGCCAATAGCAATATACGGACTTACAATAGCACTAAAAGCTATAAACGTGTAGCCCAACAACATGAGGTCATAGCGGTCACCCATCTAGCTAGTTAGGAGAGAATATGTGACAGACTGGGTGATGGAAAATCTTCAATGACTCACTGCTTAGATTCTGAACAGAGGTTGAAGTTAACTAAGAATTCTGTGATTATTATATATATATTTTTTAAATGTAACCTTTATTTAACAAGGAAAAGCCATTGAGACCCTGAGTATATTTTTCAAGGGAGACCTGGCCAAGAAGGCAGCAACAATCAATACATTACAGAATTTAAACATACAACAATACAATACAATAACATGATCCAGCCTAAAAAAAAGCATTTACACTCCGTAACAGAGTCTTCCGTCAATATTTAAAATTCATTCAGAGGCGCTAACATATCTCGATGAAGCATGGATTGTAGACTAATTCCATGCCTCTGGTGCACAAGACAAGAAGGAAGTCTTGCCTAATACTGTGAATGTCCTGAGGACTTTAAGTAGCAATAACCTAGCAGACCAGGTATGGTAACTGCTTGTGGTGAAGAAGACTAGACTACAGAGGTAAGGAGGGAGTTGATCCAAAAGGGCTTTGCAGATGAACACATTCAAATGCAGCTTTCTGCGCATATAAAGTGAGGTCCAACCTACCATTTGGTACAAGGTGCAATGGTGAACTGGCATTTGTAATAAAGTGCAAGGATGCATGATAAACAGAGTCCAGTCTCTCTAAGACGGAGGAGGCTGCATGCATATACAACAAGTCACCATAATCAATTAGAGAGAAAAGTGGCCCGAACAAGATTTTTCTAGCCATAAGCGGGAAGCAAGCCTTATTACGAAAATAAAAACCCAATTTCAATTTAAGCTTCCTCACAAGATTATCCATAGTCATCCAACCATGTACCTAGGTATTTGTAGTATGACACCTTTTCAATGGATAAGCCACCAGATGTGACATTGCTAACTTTCTCTGTCTGAGCGCGAGCTCTGGTAAAGGTCATGAATTTTATTTTTTGTACATTCAAGACCAGTTTGAGACCATAAAGGGAGGCATGCAGTGACTGAAAAGCAGTCTGGAGCTCTTCAACAGTCTGAACCAGAGAAGGAGCACATATGACTATCATCTGCATATAGGTTGTATCATCTAAATATAGATGTAACTTTGCTGGTTGCATCCCATTACCCAAATCATTAATAAAATTTGAGAACAACACAGGAACTAAAATGGAACCCTGGGGCACGCCTCTATTAATCTCAAGAAAGCTAGACTTGTGATTGTCAGTATATACACATTGTGTTCTGTCAGAAAGATAGTTCCTAAACCAATTTACTGTCCCTTCACTGAGACCAATGTTACTGAGTCTAGCTAGCATCAATTCACGGTCAACAGAATCAAATGCCTTTGATAAATCAACAAACGAAGCAGCACAATATTGCTTTTTATCAAGTGCATTTATGATGTCATATGCCACTGCCATAGCTGTAGTTGTGGTGATGTGCCCCGATCAGTATGTGCTTTTCAATGAAGAAGTGTTTTTAACTGTGAGTTCACAAGGGGTTTATAGACTTTGTCCAGGATAGGGAGTTTAGCGATAGGAGGATAGTTATTCGCATCTGTGGGATCTCCACCCTTTAACAGTGGGAAGAATTAACCTGATTTCCAAATGCTGGGTATGGAATTGGTCAAGAGACTCAAGTTGAAAATGTGAGCCACAGGTTCAGTAATAATACTGGCTGCTATCTTTAAGAGGTAGGGGGTCCAGATTGTCTGGACCTGCAGACTTTTTAGTGTCTATTGCCTTTAGTGATTTATAGACCTCAGTATAAGAAACAGGCTCAAAGTTCAAATGGTTCACATGAGGGCCTATATCATAGTTTACTGTAACAGAGCTCCACCATTATCAAAAACTGAACCAGCAAATATGAAGTGCTTGTTAAAAACCCCTACAATGTCGGCTTTATCCTTCACTTCATTAGAATCCATCGTTAAATGGTTAGGAAGGCCAGAAGACACTGATTTGACTTGGTAGGGTTGCTCAGGTTCTCTGTGACTGCATTTACAGTGCCTTGCGAAAGTATTCGGCCCCCTTGAAATTTGCGACCTTTTGCCAAATTTCAGGCTTCAAACATAAAGATATAAAACTGTATTTTTTTGTGAAGAATCAACAACAAGTGGGACACAATCATGAAGTGGAACGACATTTATTGGATATTTCAAACTTTTTTAACAAATCAAAAACTGAAAAATTGGGCGTGCAAAATTATTCAGCCCCTTTACTTTCAGTGCAGCAAACTCTCTCCAGAAGTTCAGTGAGGATCTCTGAATGATCCAATGTTGACCTAAATGACTAATGATGATAAATACAATCCACCTGTGTGGAATCAAGTCTCCGTATAAATGCACCTGCACTGTGATAGTCTCAGAGGTCCGTTAAAAGCGCAGAGAGCATCATGAAGAACAAGGAACACACCAGGCAGGTCCGAGATACTGTTGATAAAAAGTTTAAAGCCGGATTTGGATACAAAAAGATTTCCCAAGCTTTAAACATCCCAAGGAGCACTGTGCAAGCGATAATATTGAAACGGAAGGAGTATCAGACCACTGCAAATCTACCAAGACCTGGCCGTCCCTCTAAACTTTCAGCTCATACAAGGAGAAGACTGATCAGAGATGCAGCCAAGAGGCCCATGATCACTCTGGATGAACTGCAGAGATCTACAGCTGAGGTGGGAGACTCTGTCCATAGGACAACAATCAGTCATATATTGCACAAATCTGGCATTTATGGAAGAGTGGCAAGAAGAAAGCCATTTCTTAAAGATATCCATAAAAAGTGTCGTTTAAAGTTTGCCACAAGCCACCTGGGAGACACACCAAACATGTGGAAGAAGGTGCTCTGGTCAGATGAAACCAATATTTAACTTTTTGGCAACAATGCAACATGTCATGTTTGGCGTAAAAGCAACACAGCTCCTCACCCTGAACACACCATCCCCACTGTCAAACATGGTGGTGGCAGCATCATGATTTGGGCCTGCTTTTCTTCAGCAGGGACAGGGAAGATGGTTAAAATTGATGGGAAGATGGATGGAGCCAAATACAGGACCATTCTGGAAGAAAACCTGATGGAGTCTGCAAAAGACCTGAGACTGGGACGGAGATTTGTCTTCCAGCAAGACAATGATCCAAAACATAAAGCAAAATCTACAATGGAATGGTTCAAAAATAAACATATCCAGGTGTTAGAATGGCCAAGTCAAAGTCCAGACCTGAATCCAATCGAGAATCTGTGGAAAGAACTGAAAACTGCTGTTCACAAATGCTCTCCATCCAACCTCATTGAGCTCGAGCTGTTTTGCAAGGAGGAATGGGAAAAAATGTCAGTCTCTCGATGTGCAAAACTGATAGAGACATACCCCAAGCGACTTACAGCTGTAATCGCAGCAAAAGGTGGCACTACAAAGTATTAACTTAAGGGGGCTGAATAATTTTGCACGCCCAATTTTTCAGTTTTTGATTTGTTAAAAAAGTTTGAAATATCCAATAAATGTCGTTCCACTTCATGATTGTGTTCCACTTGTTGTTGATTCTTCACAAAAAAATACAGTTTTATATTTATGTTTGAAGCCTGAAATGTGGCAAAAGGTCGCAAAGTTCAAGGGGGCCGAATACTTTCGCAAGGCACTGTAGATAGAACAGGGGCAGCTTGAGGGGCAACAGGGGCAGCTTGAGCTCAAGAGACATTTCTCTTTCTAATGAATTCTGCCAAGTTATCTGAAAACCAGGGATTGTCCCTTCCACTGATTCTAAATTTCTTCACAGGGGCATGCTTATCACAAATCCACACAAATTTCATATAAAAATAGTGTCAACTTCGGGAATCCGACTTACTCTGATGAATGTCAACGTATTATTCGTATTCATTTATCCAGACTTCGATCGGTTGATAAACAGTGTCTGTGTGATTTTCCTAATGGCGTGCCAACAGCAATATACTGACGTATGAGAGCACTAAAAGCTATAAACTACAGCTATATTTGATTTGATTTACATGTGTAGCCCAACAACATGAGGCCATAGCGATCACACATCTAGCTAGTTTGTAGAGAAGATGTGACAGAACGGGTGATGGAAAATCTTCCATGACTCATTGCTTAGTTTCTGAACGAAGGTTAAGGTGAATGTAAACATAAGTACTTACCCATTTAGGAGTCTGTTGCTACTATATACGAGTAGGACAACATTCAACTTGACATTATTCAACCAGTGGAGTGGACACATTCATACATTGATTCACCATTTGCGAGAAGGTGGGTCAGAACAGAATAGCCCCTCATCGGTTTAATCATGTGAATCCCATTCTACTAACATCCCTCTCACCACCAGACTACCCTGCACTGTCGACATCAGAAACCCGTCACTTAGCACCTGAGCACAGTGCGGCATTAGTGTGAAATTTTACAACAGCTGGATCCAATTGAACGAGTTTGTTTCTTCACCTAATGAGAATTTAAGAGACTCAAGGTGTCTTTAAACATGATAAATTAACTTTCAAATCCACTACATATATATATAAAAAAAAAACTATTCATAGACACAATCTCATTAAGATCAGAAAATGTAATTATAGGAACATTAGATCAAAGCCAAATAAAAGGCTGTATTTATACAACTTATCCACTTGTCATCATGCTGTCACTCACTCTTCATCGTCCACTAAATCGCGGTGAAACCAAACATGAACCCTTAATCGAGATTGATGTTGACTGACGCTGCATCATCATCAGGGATCCTGTATGAGACATTTAACCCCATCTTCTCAATCAACTTATAGCAGGCCTGCACAATCTTGGAAATGGAATGGCAGTAGTCTTCACACGAGTCATTTACATTCATAAACAACTTTAGAGATAGGGTTCTTATGAAATGAACGTGCATTTCATTATGTTTGCATCGTGCAATCATTGCGTCCACTCATCAATTATTGGTCATCAGTAAAAGGACATGAGGTTTTCGCATGGATTTTCTGGGATTGATGAAGTCATTAAGATCCTCCCCTTGGTTGAAAAGGCTGGTTGGTAGACTGGCATTTTTCAGAACTGTGGAAACCTACTAAAAATACCTGGTCAGCGTGACTCTACTAAACAGTCCTGGACAGTTCTCAGTCTGATGGTTTTCCACACGAGCCTCATTAACTTACCTCATCATGTAAATTACAAGGCGCAGTATGCACAGCAGGAGGAGTGTACGGATGCCACTCACCCGCTGGCATAACAACAGAACTGAAGTTCAAATGGACAGCAAATCAAATCAAATGTTACTGGTCACATACACATGGTTAGCAGATGTTAACGCGAGTGTAGTGAAATGCTTGTGCCTGAACCAGAGCGTTTCTCCCAGAGATGTCTACATCTAGAGCTGGGTAGGGGGCCAGTCTTACACACAGGGGAAGTGCAGAGAGAAACCACAGCTCTTTTGATGCATGCTGTTATTTATATCCCTAACCTCACCGATAAATACTGATATTAATGAGAGCTTTGTGTTTGATGTTCACCGATGGTTTTAGATGTTGACATTGATAGATTATAGATTGTGTAAAATGAAAAGATGCAGACCGAAGCTTGTCGAAGTCGAAAAGGAAGTTCCTACGGAGTGGCCCCGAGAGCCATGTCCAAATGGAAAAGCCTGCACTGTCTTACCTCATGTTTACCTGCCACCAATTATTGCATTTCCTGTGCAGTGATTTGGTTTGGTGTGAGGTCATTAGAATAGTAAAATCAGTAAGTAGTTTGGAACGGGGCTCCGAGCCAGACACATGGTCCCAGGGAGCTGAAGCTCTTTCCAGACAGTGTTCCACTAGATTCCTAAACTCTCCTGTACTTTTCACTGATAGCCAGTAATGAAAGAGAAATACAGAGGAGGGACCATTAATTAGCAGAAAAATGCTATGGTAGGCACAGACCAGTACAGTAGCTTGGTGGACTTCACATGGTGTGTTTATATGGAAGGCAGACCAGTACAGTAGCTTGGTGGACTTCACATGGTGTGTTTATATGGAAGGCAGACCAGTACAGTAGCTTGGTGGACTTCACATGGTGTGTTTATATGGAAGGCAGACCAGTACAGTAGCTTGGTGGACTTCACATGGTGTGTTTATATGGAAGGCAGACCAGTACAGTAGCTTGGTGGACTTCACATGGTGTGTTTATATGGAAGGCAGACCAGTACAGTAGCTTGGTGGACTTCACATGGTGTGTTTATATGGAAGGCAGACCAGTACAGTAGCTTGGTGGACTTCACATGGTGTGTTTATATGGTAGGCAGACCAGTACAGTAGCTTGGTGGACTTCACATGGTGTGTTTATATGGAAGGCAGACCAGTACAGTAGCTTGGTGGACTTCACATGGTGTGTTTATATGGTAGGCATGTTTCAACGTATAATACATCATGTATTATTTAACATTATGAATGAATCCTGTGGTGTGGTTATGCATTTTTTGGATTGCAGTAAACTGGGACCTGAAGGAAGAGGACCTCACTGAGCATTATGCCCTTAACAGTGGTGGTCTTAGATGGACTCTCACAGGGCTGGATGACATGCCCCCGTCAGTCACCTAGCTACCTACCACATTTCCCATGTCGCTGTACTGCCAGCTAAAACACTCAGACAGCAATTTTCTATAAAGGTGTATTTTACTAACTGTACAATTTACAAGCTGTTAAGAGGGGACAACGTTATGACATTCTGTCAGTCTTCAAAGGCAGTTCTTTCTCACTAAATGAGGAGGACGGGCTGGAGGGGAAAGGAAGTGGGATAAGGACAAAAAAAAAAACATAAGCAAACACTCAACGTTTCCAGGCAACAGTCTGGGGCATAGGACACCACATGGTCTGTCCTTCAGTTGGACTCCAGACAGGTCATGTTTATAACGACATTGCACAACACTGTCCAGTTTTCCCAAGCTGTGTCCAGATTTATTTGTTGTTTTATGTTGTTCTGGTTTAATAGGGTGACAGTCATTATCTCATTGTCTGTATGTAAGACGTCGTCGTTTAGAAGTCAACGGCTGCAGCTATACAGTTCCTGATAAAGAAGTGTTCCAACAACAGTATGAGGAGCAAACATTGTTACGGTTATGGCAGGATGGAAATATGTTTTTTGAAATTGAAATTGGTCTGTATGCTTTGTTTTACAGCCAACATAACCATAATCTCCATAATCTGGACGGAAAATGACATGGCTCCCATACAATTACCTAAGTATAAATGACAAGATAATCAGATCCTTAGAAATACAATCTGGCAGCATGGTGAAGGATAAGCTTTCTGTGAACTGGATTTGTGAACCAAAACATGATCCATGACTCCTGATTTTACATTAAAACGTTACGGGATGAATCATTTTCCCAGGATAAGAGCGATATAATCCAAATCTGTTCAAGTAATACGTTACTTCAAGAGTTTCTTCAATTTACTAATTAATCTAACCCCATTTTCACAGTGATATTCACCTCCAAGATCCAGTTCTGCTGAGGCCCAGCCAAGCATCAACAGTAGACAGTCTCCCTGAAGCGTTGTGGAGTTGAAACCATACCTAACCAGAGCAGACAGGAGACTCCAGTGGTTTGTATCGGTATGGACTGGGGGGGGGGGGGGGGGGGGGGGGGTTCATGGGGAACCTGGACTTAATGACTACACCAGAGCAGCTTCTGTTTCTGTCGTTTGGGGCCCGCATCCCGGGAGGAGGACATGGAGGAGGAGAGAGACCTTCTTCTTCTTCTTCCTGACATGTTCAGAAAGACGTCGCCATCTGCGGATGTCAACGTGTGTACGTTTAACTCTTGGAAGGAAATGGATGGATGTAGGCTACAGAAATGACGTCAGTAATGTAAATGGACGTCTCCAACTGTGAATGTTTTTCTCATTGTGTTCTTTGTAGTCTCCCGTTGGTTTCAATATTAGAAAGTGAAAAGCCAATGGATGGGGAGGTTCAGCTTCATACTCTAGGCCTAGCAGACTCCTGTTTAATGCTTTTGATATTTGAAATTCCATACACACCCACAGGTACGTCAAGATGATGTGTGCCACTGGATGAGTAATCTCTTAGCCGTTTCACAAAACACTGAATAACGTTATCTTGGCTCGTGCACAATCATGCTCATTTCAGACTAAATCAATGCCTGCTATTAACACTGACAGACCTATAAAACAAAGTCTCTTGTCTAATCGTCAATGGGAAAAGTCTTGCTGGAACCCAACAGTTGGGACAGTGTGTGCCGCTGAGAGACGTGCATAATTAAGAGCTGAGCGGAGACAGGGTTGAGAGGTCAGTCTCCAACTGCCATGTGATGAAGCGGGACTGGTCTTTGACAACAAGATTTCTCTCAGATTTAACAGGCTGCTTTTATTAAAGCGAGGAAAAAGTAACTGTTTCAAAATGTGTACTGAAGCACTTACATAATAATAGGGCAATAACGTTTCGAAGATGTCATTCAGTCTAAGCCTTTCAAAAGGAGCAGGCGAAAAACAATGCCATATGAATTGAAAGCATTAAAAGGTGTGATGAAATAGAAAACAGAAGGAGACAGAAAGGAAAACGCTGTGGTAAGAGTGAGAAAACTTGAAAAAGAAAATGGAAAGCTTTTTGGTAATTAATGCTCCTAGGGCTAAACAATGACTGATTCAAGATATAACAAAATCTCATCTGATTTAGCCTCTACTATCCCAGGGCCAGTGGATCTCATTGTGACTTTCAGATTTCATAGTATTTTGGGAGAAAAAAACAAAGGTGAAACACATCACTGGACCCTAGTTTCTAAGGTTAAAATCATTGAAGACCCGGTATTCCCGAGCCAACTGTGGACCTAAGCACGTCAACTCTTCACACGTCAGAGATCCCCGTCCACAGCTGTGTAGGAAACGGAAGTGTAGGTCACATCTGCTCTCCTACAGGTGCCTGATCTCTTCACTAAACATCACAGAGATAAGAAAACCTGTAAAGGATTTATGGTGCACTCATTGGCATGCACACACACCACCAAGTGCAAACCTAGTTCCACTTACACCACTATATAGACTATTTACCTGCGCACATGTAGTTGAGAGGACATATGTTTCACTTTCCCACACGAGTAACACATACACCCAAACATCATTTAAAGACCACAAGTAAAGGCTCAGGCACATCCTCTATGGTGTTAGCCAGCCCGGGCCTGGCTCACAGCTATAAACCATGGAGGCATGTAGAATGGATGGCCAGATTAAAAACACGTGGGGTGACCTGAAAGACGGATGGTATGTGTTTCATGAAATCAGCAGGACGAGGTCATCCATCTTTTGCCCGCTCTTGTTTGCCGGAGACCCCTGAGGCCTCCAGCTAAAGGTCAGGAGGGATTGACTCACTCCGGAGAAGAAAAACAGAGAAAATGTTTTGTTGAAAGTACTACATTTCACAGGTGTCTCATACTGCATGTTTTTTATTTGATCCCATTCCTTACAGATATGAAAATAACACTCTCACATTCTGAAGCTCTCAGAAAGACTTTCCTCAGTTAGAAGCAGGGAATAAAGAAAAATCAGATCCCAGAGCAGCGATGCATACATTTAAAATGTGTCTTCTCTTTAGAAGAACCTTAACTCATACATCAATCAAATAAGAATAGAATAGAAAAAAATGGTATGTTTCTGAGAGGACACAGACGATCCATACACCATAAATAGCCCGACCTACACCATGACGAATCCTTTACTCTGTCTCCATTCCAAGAACTCTGAAGACAGGAGCTTTAGACCGTTTGAAGACATGGGAAAGGGTTGCGAATGGTTTCATGCTGCTCAGTCTAGAGCCTCATCTAGGCTTGAAAGAGACGTCAGTAAGCAGGAAAGAGAAGGATCCTCTTAGGGAGCTGGTGAACCCTGTTCCCCGAATCAGATGACTCACTCTCATAGGTCCTTATGAAACCTGGTCTGGAGGGAGCATCCTATCAAATGTGTCTGTGTGTCTCTCTCAGGGCCCAATGCTTCTCCAGCTTAATGCTTTTACAATACCTGTATTGTCTGGTGATCTGAGCCTGAAAATATGAGCACAAAGACAATGACATAAAGATTGTGGTAAATGAGGTTTGCAATGCTGTCATAGTTGACCTCACTACAGTTCAATGTATTTCAAGTGGACTCCTGTAGATAAAAATAAATAAATTAAACACTGTACCAGAGAAAATAACATTGAAAGGAAAACAATTACCTACCGAAATAAAAAGTGATATGTACACAGTGCTCTCATACTAAAATGCGACCATAAAAGGTGGTCTGGAATCTTCGAAGCACAAAACTGCAAATACACTTTTCAACTGGCTTCACTGGCAAGGCAGCACACATAATGACATGAATGTTGTCAAAGGGCTTTGGCCACTGTTTTAATGTGGAACAATAACTGTTATTACAGGGTAGTCTGTGAGGAAGTGATGGAAGTGCTCTATAACACAGTGTCTTATCCAACAGGGATAACCACTATCATAGGCATATTATTAAGGAAGCACTGTCTAAAAAGTAGTATTTACAATCTAGATTAGTATGTTCATGACAAGGAGCAACAATGAAACAACAACTCCTCATACACTTTTAGGCTGGGATTCAATCCAATGTTGCTTTGTTGACAATACACCGTTTGAAGGCAACGTTCCTGTGTTTTGAAAGATTTAACTCTGTTGCAATGTTCCCCATTCAACTTTTAAAGTGTTCAAATGAACTTGATGGTGGTGTTTGCATAGCTCTACTGTAGAGTAATATGCAACGCCTACATTGTAAAACATAACACTTGATTTAGAGTAAACTGGAGTCACTTTGCTTAGTGCTGACTCTGTTACACTTTCTCAGTGTAAGAAATGAACATCTGTATTGTTACAGTAAATCGTTTTTGGGTGTTGTTTTAACACTGTATGGTGTAAAACCAAATGTGCACATTTCCCACAGTGCCTTTTCTATTCGGGTGAGTTGTAGAGTTACCACCCATGACTGTATTTGTTCGTGACAAAGACATGATTATCAGATTATCCTTTTAAAGGTCTGTGGCTTTCACCAAGTGAGTACCTAGGTGAATGCTATCATAAAAATGTAACTATGACAATACATCATAGGGCCTTACTTGATGGCCTCATTTTACCCTTACCCAAAGTGCTATGTAATTCCTACTGAAATCCAGCCAGTTAGTATATCCAACAGTTGGAATTTTTATTCACCCGCAACCTGAATTTAGAATAACTGTCAAGGTTTGGAAAGTTTGCGGATAAGACTACTTAAACCACTTAAACTGGAACAACCATTTCAGTAACGGGTGCAATGAATCTAACTAACTTGATTACTTTAGAAAAATGACTGTTATTTATCTTTGCTGCAAGATATTAACCAATCAATGTACATGCAAAAACACAGATATTAAAAACAATCCTAAAAAAATCCACCTGCAGTAGAGCATGCTGGGAAATATGATAATAATGGGTGTGGTTTTGATGGGACTGTTTTACTTTCCAAAGTGTAACACAATAACTCTGGTTATTAACACCAACACTGGGGGTTATTTTACACCACTGAGTCTTACAGAGTGAATTTAACTCCTGAATCAACACTAGAAATGATACACTGAAAAATGTACACTGGCCAATTTTCTGTGTAAAGACGTCTGAAGTTGCTCAATATAAACAGGGTAGAATTGAAATCTTGGATCTTAGTTCACTTTCCCATAGATGCGGTAAAGAGGTCAATGGAACTTCCAAAAACAATGGAAATGCCATGGAAACGTGTGGGGGAAAGATGCCTTGGGGGACAGATCCAGAATCTCCTCATTTCTCCCCAACAAAATGAGCCTACATTCAGGCTGTTGTTATATGTGTATTTCACACTATGTTGAGGTAAAAACATGAGTACGGATGTCAATCCGAATATTCATGTTATCTTCACCAATCAACTGCATTACAGCTAAAAAAACGACTGACTACTACCACCGGTTTCTCTAGGCTAGCTATGCTACCGGCTTAAACGAACGGGAGTTAGCATTTAGCAGTCTTATCTTGTAAACTGTAAAATGGACTACTTCTAAATATAATGCAGCAAAAACAGCCAAATATATATATATATATATATATATATATATATATATATTCTTATATATTCTTAATATATAACCACATGGTAGGCCTGTTACAAATCATCAATCATGACAGATTTGATTAATATCCACTTTGTTAGATCAGATTTGTTCAATGTGTACCAATCCAGCGTCCTTCTTCTATCCCAACAGTCTGCGTTCCAACGACCTCTTTACCGCATCTATCTGATTTGATATAAGATCTCTCACATAATTTCTGGCTTTCCTATGCACTTTTCAGTAGTTGGGATTGCCTTATGCAGATCGGTGAAGGGCTTTGCAGGCGTGGTTCCGTTGTGCGCGCTGAATACATGTCAGTAGAACACTTGCTGGCCAACAGATTTTCTCATTGAGTTTTCATTCAATACATTATTCGAGAAATCCTAAATTAACTTTGTAGGTTTGGCGCTATACTGTCATTTGCGCATGGCTACAGAAGCCTATAACTTGGGTCTCTACATTTCATCCCAAATTATACATTTCACTGTGGAAAATGTGATGTGTTGATACCGCGTGCTTCAGTTTGCTGTCAAATGACTGGTTTCACATTTGTCTCCAGCGATCATAAGGTCAAATAGATCTAAAACAATTGTATTTTATATTTACAATCCCCTTATTCAAACGACTTTTACCTTCCACTGGGCACACACTGGTTGACTCTACATTTCAGTTCAATGAAATTAGGTTGAACCGACGTGGAATAGACGTTGAATTGACGTCTGTGCCATGTGGGCTAGCTCTTATCAATAGCTCAATTTGTAAATTACAGTGCATGGTGTTATTTATATCGGAAAAAGGAAGTAGATGTTGCTCCACTTGGAACCGATAGGTTGCTGACCTTATTCATCGTTTCATAGTGCGTAAAGGTGGTGGAATTATGAGGGTCAAGGTCAGAATACGGTGTATCTGTATACACACCTCTGCCACACCTTCATTTCGCTGATCTCCACCCCAAACGAATAGAGGGTGAATAGCATGCTATTCTCATGCTTAAATTCAAGATCAGAATACGCGTAGAGAGAAAAGTGCATAAAAATTACATTTACGCTAACTTAACTTGGGCTGCAATTCCCACATACTGCACTAGCTGAGAAATTAGTCTCACTTTAATAGGATAGTCACCTATAGATGGTATATAGATGCTCAAACTAATAAGAAATGATCAACTACAACTCTGTTGACATGCAACAGTTTGCCTGGGATCAAGGTTATGGCTAGGGTTGTTGATCCAGGGTGTGGACATAAAGCTAGAGGTTGGGGTTAGAGTTAGGGCTGGTCGATAGTTAGTTGAACCGTTTGTTGATTTTTAAACCACCTGTAGTGGAATATCCAAATATATACAAGTGTTACTGAGAATATTCTTCATTATACTGCCATGATCCTTACATAAAAACAACAACAATAGACAGTTTTAAAAAAACACTAAAGCATTGAGTCACACCACCACAGTCAGGCAACTGTCATGTCATGGATCTTAACCTTTAATGGGTGAACCTGCTGCAGGTTGTAATTCAAAGGATCTCTCCACGTTCCATGAGAGAGAAACAGGAAGGTATGGGTTACTATGATGCAACATAATGTGGAGTGGGAGGGATGGGGATAAGTCTGGCTAAAAACAGCAGCAGCAGAGGAAATTCCATGTGGTTTGGTATAGAGAGAACCAGTCTCCCACAAAATATGACCCCGATGGGAAGTAGGTGTTGCAATCACTTTTTTGTTTTTGAGAAACACATGACATCACTGTCTAGAACCTCCTGGCCAGCCTCAGTCCCAGTTCCTTCCTTCTCCTTGCTCACCATCTTATCACGCCAGCCACAGTGGGAAACTGGAAAACTGATATTCCCCATCCAGACTGGGATTCTTCACCTTCACTGGCTAAAGGAACACAAATGTTATCCTGGAGTCCCTTACAGAGAAAATACAACATCAAAATAAAGCAAGAAATGCATAACTGCTACTTATTTCCAGAACAACATCTGTTTGTAATTGAAATGAAGGTCTTGGCGACTGGACTGAGATCATGTACTGAGTGAGTGAGCCTGTTGTTCAGGTCCTGTTTGGCTGAAGAAGCACAGCTTCTCCACTCTGTAACCATGGCACTCCTGTGTGTGGTGTGGCTTCTTTTGGAGCTCTCGCTGCTATGCTTTCAGAATAGCATTGACCCCACATCACCCATTTGCACATTGTCTCAATAATTCATAGATTCATTACTTCATGGAGACAAACATATCTGCTGGGCTGGGATCGCCCCATTCCATCTCTATCTCTAACCTCCTCCCCTCGGCTTTGAGGCCAGGACAGACTCTAACACCAGAGAAAGAGCTGATGGATGCCTGAAATGAACTGAGAACAGAGACAAAAACCCCTTTTTAAAGACTCTGGTGTAGTAACATAATGTTATATGATAAACCTGCTGTCAGTAAAGCAGCTTTGGCAGGAAGTGGTGCTCCCCTAGTTCCAGCCCCCCTCTACTAGACAGGAAACAGTGGGGATGGAAAAGCCATCAGAGTCCACCTCATCCCCCTCTCTCCTCCTCCTTTCCCTTTACACCAAACGTATCCTACTAGAAGAGGAACATGAACAACACAAACCACACGAGTGACAGGTCTACTCAGCCAAGACAAAACACCCATCCACCTCAGAATTCTTTGTACATATTGTCATAGAACAAGATCATTATGAGGGTAAAGGGTTTTAAAGTAAATACTGAACTACTGAAAACTGATAAGAGTAAGAACAACTGTTATCTGGACAGTTGGACAGTCAGGCAGCTCTATTGGCAAAAGTACAAAAAATGTTCTGAACCATTACAGAATAATGAATCGGATGAATCACTCTAGTCTTTATCTTTCAGACAGCCGTTCTGTTAGCTCCACAGTGCAGACACACAGAGATTCTGTCACCCCCTTCTCTACCACTCTCCCCTCTTCACTCCATCCATGTGCTCTTTACTGGAACAATGATCCTCATAAACTCTGCTCATGTATGCAGAAAAGAGGGAAGGTAGCGCACAGTATGTTTCTTTAGTGTTTCTTAAGTATTGTGTTTTGTGTAAATTTATACCACTGTCATACGCTGATGGTTTTGGACTGCAGGTTGAAACATGAAAAAGTAAAGTATTACTGCCACCTTGTGGTTAAAGGCTACTCTCACCTGTGCTTGCACATTCACCCATTTTTATTTAACTGCAGGACCAAAAAGTACGGTGGGGGGACACAGCATAAGGTACAGAGATCAAAGATTGATATTGGGAACACTCACCTATGCTTTATTTACTACAAACTCCTCAATTTATATCAAGACCAACTAAAGAATCTCTTTAAAAATTATCCCCATAATGTAAATCAAAAAATCGAAATGTGAAATGGCCTGTTGACTGTGTGTTGGCGGAAATACGTGTGGATTGTGTTGGCTGTGCCACAGGGTGTCACTGGGAGGCAGTAGATGGCCACCACATGTATGCATCACCATTGGAACGCAGCTAATGACAAATGAATGGTGAGATGAAATCTACCAGCACAAAAAGCTGTTTCCAGATATGACAGAGCTCACATGGAGCTTTCATTGAAACAAAGGACAGGACGAGAGGAAAACACAGAGCCAGAGCCTCCAGAAGCCCACTCAAATGAACGGATAGCTTTCTAAAAGGTGGGCTGATCCAAGGCGTTTCCTACTAGGAATAGGTGATGGTGTTGTGTCTTTAAATCCTCACTCTGTGAGGTTGTTTACCCCGGCAGTAAAACAAAAACCAATCCTGTTACTGGTCAAATGGCCATTTTCACACATTTCTCACCCCAAGACAAGACAATAAAGAGTAGGTGTGGAAAGAGCCATTGACGACGTGTTAAACAAGCATCAACTGTATGACTCAACGTGTGTGTGCTTGAGTGTGTGTGTTTGTTCCTCCAGGTGTGGCGTGCCCAGCTAACCCGCAGTAATGAGTGTAATTTGCTGGTCATAGTCCAGGATGGTGACAGGCAGCACTAAGCAGAACAGACCCTTTGCTGCATACCATAAGTAATAGTCACACAGGCAAAAGACAATCACTGGGTAACGGCCGATTCGCTTCCCATTAGGACCTCTAAACGCCTCATTCCCACTTTGCCTAATTACCCAATTAAAGCTTACTCTGCAGATTTCTCTCTCTCTCCTCTTCCCCTTCGGACTACGCATGTGGTGTCATGCTTAGCAATGCCATTTGGAAATAACAGAGGACATGAGGACAATCAGGTTTGGTTTAGTATTCAATAAGAATCTGTTTATATTTGATGAAATTTTAGATTGGTTCATTTGATGGTTTGATGGTTCATTTGGCTCTTTTGATGGAGACTGTTGAATGCGTGTGTCCAGCACTAGTGTATTACAGTAAGAGTACATAATCAGTCTTTTAGCTAGTGTACATTAGTGTGTGAACCAAACAGGTGACAGCAGAAAGCCCTGGAGCTCATTCTGGACAGACAATCTTAGCCGTAAATGAATTGCAGCTGTCTTCCAATGACAGAAGTCCCATTGAGGGGGGCATCCCAGGCCAGGCCAAGGTGGGGTGTTTGGACTGCCTCTGTTGCTGCTGAACAACTGTCACAAGGAAACGTTCCTTTCCTGATTCTGACAGAAAATTCTGACCGATTAATCTCAACTAGAGCTTTAATTAAATTCTTTACAATGCTATCTATGGGTGTGAGTCAGCAATTCTACACATTTTCCATGGGGCAAAGATAAAACATTTCAGTTTAAGGGCTATTCTACACATTTTGTCATGAAGCTGACAGAAATGTTTTAATTTGTTATTTATTTAACCTTTATTTAACTGGGCAAGTCAGTGTCACGGATCCCTCCGGAACATTCATTTGGCACACCTGGCCTCTATACCCAGTGATTAGTAATTGTAAAAGTGTGCCAGTGTCCTGTCGATTTTTGGTACTACTCACTCTTTTGTTTGGGTTTCAACCCTGTGTTTTGTATGGTGTTTGTTTGGGTTTCAACCCTGTGTTTTGTATGGTGTTTGACAACACAGCATGGTAGCAACACAACATGACAACAACATGGTAGCAATACAACATGGCAGAGGCACAACATAGTAGCAGCACAAAACCTGGTACAAACATTATTGAGCACAGACAACAGCACTAAGGTCAAGAAGGTAGAGACAACAATACATCACACAAAGCAGCCACAACTGTCAATATGAGTGTCCATGATTGAGTCCATGAATGAAGAGATGGAGACAAAATGTTGCAGTTTGAGTGTTTTTTGCAGCTCGTTCCAGTCGCTAGCTGCAGCGAACTGAAAATGTTGCAGTTTGAGTGTTTTTTGCAGCTCGTTCCAGTCGCTAGCTGCAGCGAACTGAAAATGTTGCAGTTTTACAGCTAATATCCTGTCAATTCTTTTTTGCCATGGCTTATGACGTGTTCATATGGTATTATTTTTATTTTAGGGGGTTGGGGGGCCTCCAGAGCCTGTGCTTTTTTGAAAATGTATTGGTATTTTGACCAATCAAATCAGCTCTGAAAAATATCTGATGTGAAAAGATCTGATGTGATTGAACAAAAAATCAATTAGTGGAAGAAATACCAGAATTGGGCAATGATGGCAGGCCGTCATTGTAAATAAGAATTTGTTCTTAACTGACTTGCCTAGTTAAATAAAGGTAAAATAAATGTAACTCATTACCCCACCCTCTAAAATCATTGACAGGTGGCACTATTGATTTATGGTATTAATGTGTCTTAAAATAAATAAATACATGTTATTCAGAACAAATATCTGTAAAATAATTAGCATACAGGGATATCTGGTCACAATGCGGACACAGTGGATGGATAAGAGACAAATTTTAATACCATGTGTAGATGCATCGGTTAATAAATTGGCACAATCAGAATGTATACAAGATTAAGACAAAGGACGCATGTTAGCACCAGGTATGAACGAGGCTTATGTTTTAGGGCCAGGAAGATACCAGTATCGCAATACTTGTTAGTATCGTGGCGAGGAAATAAAAGTCCTAATGTTGGAAGCATACATCATTATGTTGTCATCCTGTCACATTTCTCCAAGCTATAGCACACTATATTTTACATACGGCAGGTTTTTAAAGTACCAAAGAGTTTGCCATGGAAAAAATATTGCAGTTACTGGTATCGTCCTGGCCCTTATGCCTATGTAAAGAATAAACATAAGTTCGTTAGGGAGAAGAACGTAGACAGAGATCAGG
This sequence comes from Oncorhynchus mykiss, assembly GCF_013265735.2. Lineage (NCBI taxonomy): Eukaryota > Metazoa > Chordata > Actinopteri > Salmoniformes > Salmonidae > Oncorhynchus > Oncorhynchus mykiss. The sequence goes on from NC_048590.1 coordinate 23,756,504, forward strand.
GAGAAAACCATGTAGATTAGGGGTAGGCAACCATGGTCCTGTTTTTGATTGAACCGACCTGGAAGACCAGGTGTGTTGAATTTAGGCAATCACTGAACTGATTGCTCAGTTGGTAAAGGTGTGGTGCCTAGTTGGAACAAAATACCTGGCCCTCCAGGAACACGGTTGCTTACCCCTAATGTAGAGCGATATACAGTATACGGTATACAAATGAGGGTGTGAAACATAGTTTTTTTTTTTGTTTATCTTGTACTTGTGGGAGTACACAAATACAGTGTTAATGAGTTGGTGGTGCCACATCTTGCTCAAGGACAAACACTGTACAGCTGTCATCGAGCCACATAAATGATAGAAAGCATTTAGCACTTGCTCTGAAAATGAAATATTTACTAGATCGAAACCAGCTTCTAAAAAGCTATTTGCTATCTTTACTCACCACACTCCCGTAAACTGTTCAGGTGGGGATTGCTTAGAGGTGGGTGGGTGAGAGAGCAGATCCCATGTGCTGGTTCTAGCTTGTTACCGCCTGTGAAGTGAAGTGTGCAGCCTGTGTGTCAGAGATAATGGAGGCGCGTTTTACCTGCAGGGTAGAGGGGGCGTTACCACTATGGAGAGGCTCCTTGGACCTTGAGACCTACCTCGCAGCTGCAGGCAGGGCCCTCCTGAGAACAGCAGCAGGCGAGGCAGGATGACAGACTGGGAGGGCTGGACTCCTGCTGGGGTTCCAACCAGGGATTCTACAGGCCCTGTGTTGTCTCTCCACATCGGGTGGTGGACTCCAGTAGTACTGTGGGTGGCTGTAGGGAGAACAGGAGAACAGGCCATCTGGACTGGGCTGCACTGTAGTGGCCACAGAGGATTCAGCCACAGCTCTACTGTGAACTGCTACAATAAGAGCCTGTGTGGGCAAAACTAGAAACAAGTAAACAAAGAATGGCATGGGAGAATTTCCCTACACTCTTATCTATCTATTTAAAGTAGTTATTCCTCCTGTTTCTTCCGCCTCTCTCCCTGCATTCTGTATCTCACCCTTTCTGCGGCCCTCTTGGGATGGCTCTGTTTACATGAGTTTCTTTATCCTTTTTTGTGTTGCTTCATTTATTCATTCTTTGTCTTTGCGCTCCTGGCTTTGCCCAATTCAAAAAGAAAGCCGTGGGTCTGCAGAGAGGAGAACATTGGGAAAAGAGCCTTTTGTTGTTCATTTGAAAGAGCAGCTTCCAGTCTGACAAATGGCAGCCCTCTGATAGGGAACGACAGGAGTCTGAATACACACACGGCTCTGAACACACTCCAACTCTGATCCTGCCAATGTTCTGATCTCAAGTGTGTCTTGCTGTGTGGTGAGGATAACCGGCAACAGTCTCAGCACTCCACCTCTCCCGTCAAACTCCAAATGAGAGCAGAGAAAGACAGGAGGGAAATAACGTAATTCCACACAAAACACAAAACCACCTTTTCCCTCATTCATTTCCATGACATTGGAACAGTTGCTGGAACAATAAACCTCTCTCCATTCCTCAACAGCCTATTGGCCATTGTGAGGGTTCTGAATGAGAGGACGTCTGGGTGCTATGAATGCTTATGTTGTGCTGTGTGTCCGACACTCTTGACCTGTATTCTTGTCGCAGTTTCCATGCACTTGTGCCCCTTGACCCTCTCCAGTGCAATAAGAGCTCAGGGCTGTGCCTGGGATCCCCATGGACTCTGGGTCCCCATGACCACTCCCTGTTCTTCCTCTGTTCAACAAGGGGCATTGTAGGGGAGCGTCACCTCCATGGAGAGCGGCCGCGTGTTCCAGGCCTAACAGTCCTAATGCAGCGTGTGAGGACATGAGGAGATGGGGAGTGGAGGGGCAGACTGAAGGACCGTTGGGAGGGAGTGACACCATCCTCCTGCACAATTGCTCCACACCTCTATTGTCCAGCCAACTGTTAGGTATTGTGGACGGGTCAGGTTGGATTCAGGCCTGGGTGATAATATGTAGTGTTCCTGTGAGAGTGCTCCTGTCTGCAGTGTGTTTTACAGGCTGAATGAGGGCCTCTCTATGTACAATGCTGTGGGACAGACAGGGAGAGAGGGAGTTGTCTCATACGTCTTTCTCCAGGTGTTTCAAGTTTCATGTTTTAATGTCACGTGCACAAGTACAGTGAAATGCCTTTCTGGCAAGCTCTAAACCCAACAATGCAATAATCAATAACAAGGTAATACTAAAAATAACATAAGGAAGAACAAAAACACAACAAGAAATAAAAATAAGAAATAAGAAGAACACGAGAAGGTAAGTAAGTAAGCATAATATATACAGGGTCAGTTCCAGTACCATATTTACAATGTGCAGGGATACTGGATCTATACAGGTAGGTAGGTATATGGGTAAGGTGACTGGGCATCAGGATATATTATACACAGTAGCAGCAGCGTATATGATGATTGTATGTGAGTGGGCGTGTGTGTGTAGAGTCAGTATAAATGTATGCGCATATTATGTGTGTGAGAAAATTATGAATTGAATGTTTGTGTGTGTGTTGGAGTGTCACTGTGTGTGAGTGTGTAGGGCCCTGTGAGTGTGCACAGAGACAGTGCAAAAATAATAATAATCCACAAGGGTCAACTCAGATAGTCTGTGTAGCTATTTTGTTAGCTATTTAGCAGTCTTATGGCTTGGGGATGGAAGCTGTTCAGGAGCCTGTTGGTGCCAGACTTGATGCACCTGTACCGCTTGCCATGCGGAAGCAGAGAGAACAGTTTATGTGTGGAGAGACGTCTGGGACAGAGGCCCTCTGTGTGTGGAGGTAGATCAGGCTAGGTGGGGTGGACGGACGAGGGTGACGGCAGCTGGTAAGGATCCTGTTTGTACATGAGATCCAAAGCCCTCTCATGGATAATACTCTCCTCTCCTATGACTTGCAGCTTTGGGGCAATGCATGTCGCCATTGCCATTGTCTACAGAGAACAGAATGTGGATAACAAACTCCTTTTACTCTTCTATATGAGTTCCATCCTCCCATTACCCCTGGAGTGCAGAGGGACGGACATATTCAGATGTAGTTAAAGTATTATAGTAGAGTAGTTACAGTATAGTAAAGCCAGTAGAGAGGAAACACCATGAGTAGTTCATTCTGACAATCTCTGGCTTTGTGGCGATTAAATTGCCTCTGCTACTCGCTGATTAGAAGAGCTCTCAGAGGAGGAGAGTGAATGGCTCTTTCATACACTGTCCTCTATCGGTCTGTGTCTATGGGTGATGCCATAGAGACTTAGTGAGAGAGAGAGTCATTCCATAATCCACACAGAGAGTTGAGGAGGTGGTCAAGGAGCTGCAGCTGGGATAAAGGCAGTGATTGTAGCGCCCTCCCACCCTCCACCAGTCAACTGATGATGGACGAGGGGCTGGAGGTAGAGTCTCTCTGGTCCCTGGTAGAAGAAGGAAGAGAATGTCTCTCTCTAGTTCTAGGAGTTCCTTACCCAGCATTGATCCCCACTGGCCAGGACTCAGCAGGAGTCTATTATCTGGGAGATTACATTTAAAGCCCTTCATTTTGTACGCATGGCTTTTTGAATGGCCCAGGCACAAAAGGCCATTCAAATTGAGTTTCCATTGGCCATCTGAGCTGGACAGTAGCTCCCACCCCGCTCCAACCTGACCTGGATAGAGACTGTGCATCATCCTGAACAAATTACAACGCCCTCTATCATATCCTTTACCCTCTAACCTATCCCCTGTTCTCTTTCCTTTCTACTTTCCTCTTTACAGTGAAGGAAAAAAGTATTTGATCCCCTGCTGATGTTGTACGTTTGCCCACTGACAAAAAAATTATCAGTCTATAGTTTTAATGGTAGGTTTATTTGAACAGTGAGAGACAGAATAACAACAAAACAATCCAGAAAAACGCATGTAAAAAATGTTATAAATTGATTTGCATTTTAATGAGGGAAATAAGTATTTGACACCTCTGCAAAACATGACTTAGTACTTAGTACTTGGCAATCACAGAGGTCAGATGTTTCTTGTAGTTGGCCACCAGGTTTGCACACATCTCAGGAGGGATTTTGTCCCACTCCTCTTTGCAGATCTTCTCCAAGTCATTAACGTTTCAAGGCTGACAATTGACAACTCGAACCTTCAGCTCCCTCCATAGATTTTCTATGGGATTAAGGTCTGGAGACTGGCTAGGCCACTCTAGGACCTTAATGTGCTTCTTCTTGAGCCACTCCTTTGTTGCCTTGGCCGTGTGTTTTGGGTCATTGTCATGCTGGAATACCCATCCACGACCCATTTTCAATGCCCTGGCTGAGATAAGGAGGTTCTCACCCAAGATTTGACGGCACATGGCTCCGTCCATCGTCCCTTTGACGCGGTGAAGTTGTCCTGTCCCCTTAGCAGAAAAAAACACCCCCAAAGCATAATGTTTCCACCTCCATGTTTGACGGTGGGGATGGTGTTCTTGGGGTCATAGGCAGCATTCCTCCTCCTCCAAACACGGCGAGTTAAGTTGATGCCAAAAAGCTCCATTCTGGTCTCATCTGACCACAACACTTTCACCCAGTTGTCCTCTGAATCATTCAGATGTTCATTGGCAAACTTCAGACGGGCATGTATATGTTTTTTCTTGAGCAGGGGGACCTTGCGGGCGCTGCAGGATTTCAGTCCTTCACGGCATAGTGTGTTACCAATTGTTTTTTTGGTGACTATGGTCCCAGCTGCCTTGAGATTATTGACAAGATCCTCCCGTGTAGTTCTGATTCCTCACCGTTCTCATGATCATTGCAACTTCACGAAGTGAGATCTTGCACGGAGCCCCAGGCCGAGGGAGATTGATAGTTCTTTTGTGTTTCTTCCATTTGCGAATAATCGCACCAACTGTTGTCACCTTCTCACTAAGCTGCTTGGCGATGGTCTTGTAGCCCATTCCAGCCTTGTGTAGGTCTACAATATTGTCCCTGACATCCTTGGAGAGCTCTTTGGTCTTGGCCATGGTGAAGAGTTGGAATCTGATTGATTGATTGCTTCTGTGGACAGGTGTTGTTTATACAGGTAACAAACTGAGATTAGGAGCACTCCCTTTAAGAGTGTGCTCCTAATCTCAGCTCGTTACTTGTATAAAAGACACCTGGGAGCCAGAAATCTTTCTGATTGAGAGGGGGTCAAATACTTATTTCCCTCATTAAAATGCAAATCAATTTATAACATTTTTGACATACGTTTTTCTGGATTTTTTTTTTGTTATTCTGTCTCTCACTGTTCAAATAAACCTACCATTAAAATTATAGACGGATAATTTCTTTGTCAGTGGGCAAATGTACAAAATCAGCAGGGGATCAAATACTTTTTTCCCTCACTGTACCTACCAAGATAATTCTCATCAGTTCAGTTATAGTCACAGTTGTCCACAGCTACTCTAACTTCCGCGATGCATACAAAGCCCTACCCCACCCTCCCTTCGGCAAATCCGACCACGATGCCATCTTGCTCCTTCTGTCTTATAGGCACAAACTTAAAAAGGATGTACCAGTGACGAGAACCATTCAATGCTGGGCACGCTTCAAGATTGTTTTGATCACGCGGACTGGAATATGTTCTGGTCAGCCTCAGAGAACAACATCGACCTATAAGCTGACTCAGTGAGTGCATTTATAAAGAAGTGCATTGGAGATGTTGTACCCACTGTGACTATTAAAACCTACTCTAACCAGAAACCATGGATGGATGGCAGCAAAACTGAAAGCACGATCCACTGCATTTAACCATAGAAAGAGGTCTGGGAATATGTCTGAATATAAACAGTGTAGCTATTCCCTCTGCAAGGCAATAAAACAAGCAAAATGCCAATATAGGGACAAGGTGGAGTCGCAATTCAGCGGCTCAGACACAAGACGTAAGTGGCAGGGTCTAGAGGAAATCACGAACTACAAAAAGAAATCCAGCCACATCATGGACACCGACGTCACGCTTCCAGACAAACTAAACACCTTCTTTGCCCGCTTTGAGGATAATACAGTGCCACTGTTGCAGCCCGCTAACAAGGACTGCGCCCCTCTCTTTCTCCATTGCTGACGTGAGTAAAACATTTAAACGTGTTAACCCTTGCAAGGCTGCTGGCCCAGATGGGATTCCTAGCTGCGTCCTCAAAGCATGCGCAGACCAGCTGGCTGGTGTGTTTACGTACATATTCAATCGTTTCCTATTCCAATCTGTCCCCACATGCTTCAAGATGCTACCATTGTTCCTGTACCCAAGAAGGCAAAGATAACTGAACTAAATGACTACCGCCCTTTAGCACTCACTTCTGTCATCATGAAGTGCTTCGAGAGACTAGTCAAGGATCATATCACCTCCACCTTACCGGCCAGCCTAGAACCACTTCAGTTTGCATACCGCCCAAACAGGTCCACAGACGATGCAATTTCCATCACACTGCACACTGCCCTATCCCATCTGGACAAAAGGAATACCAATGTAAGAATGTTGTTCATTGACTACAGCTCAGCATTCAACATGTACCCTCCAAGCTCATCATCAAGCTGGAGGCCCTAGCTCTCAACCCCGCCCTGTGCAATCGTGTCCTGGACTTTCTGACGGGCCGCCCCGAGGTGGTGAAGGTAGGAAACATCATCTCCACTTCACTAACCCTCAACACTGGGCCCCACAAGGGTCAGTCCCCTCCTGTCCTCCCTGTTCACCCACGACTGCGTGGCCATGCACACCTCCAACTCAATCATCAAGTTTGCAGACAACACAACAGTAGTGGGCTTGATTACCAACAGCGAAGAGACAGCCTACATGGAGGAGGTGAGGGCACTCGGAGTGTGGTGTCAGGAAAACAACCTCTCACTCAACGTCAACAAAACTAAGGAGATGATCGTGGACTTCGGGAAACAGTAGAGGGAGCACCCCCATATTCACATTGAAGGGACAGCAGTGGAGAAGGTGGAAAGTTTTATGTTCCTCGGCGTACACATCACAGACAAACTGAAATGGTCCACTCACACAGACAGTGAAGATGGAGCAGCAGAAGAAATTTAGCTTGTCACCCAAAACCCTGACAAACTTTTACAGATGCACAATCGAGAGCATCCTGTCGGGCTGTATCACAGCCTGGTACAGCAACTGCACCCTCCTCAACCGCAAGGCTCTCCAGAGGGTGGTGAGATCTGCACAATGCATCACCGGGAGCAAACTACCTGCCCTCCATGACACCTATAGCACCCGATGTCACAGGAAGGCCAAAAATATCATCAAGGACATCAACCACCCGAGCCACTGCCTGTTCACACCGCTATCATCCAGAAGGTGGGGTCAGTACAGGTGCATCAAACTGAAAAACAGCTTCTATCTCATGGCCATCAGACTGCTAAACAGCAATCACTGACTCAGAGAGGTTGCTGCCTACATTGAGACCCAGTCACTGGCCACTTTCATAAATGGATCACAGGTCACTTTATACAATGCACTCTAAATAATGACACTTTAATAATGTTTACATATCTTACATTGCTCATATCACATGTATATACTGTATATACTGTATTTTATACACCTTGCCTATGCTGCTCGGCCATCGCTCATCCATATACTTACATGTACATATTCTCATTCAACCCTTTAGATTTGTGTGTATTAGGTGGGGAATTGTTAGATTACTTGTTAGATATTACTGCACTGTCGGAACTAGAAGCACAAGCATTTCGCTACACTCGCATTAACATCTGCTAACCGTGTGTATGTGACGAATAAAATGTGATTTGATTTTACTGTATATAGTTGATATATTGTGATAATCGACAAGCAGTGTTGTCGGGCAAAAATAGAATAACCACATTCATGCCATTATCTTCTTGTTGTCATGTATGTACTGAATAATTCAGACCCCATCACCCCAACACTAATGCCTGCAACATATCTTAGATCCCAATTCCCATACCTAGCAACAGTGCCATGATTACCGGCCACATCAGCATACATTCAAAAATCTCTTCATATATCATTATGTTAGGGTTAGGGTTAGGGTTAGGGTTAGATGGCACACAGATGGCTGTCCACAGAGAAAGAAAAAGAGAACGCATTCCTCCCCTCCAGCTAACTCCATCAGGGTAAACATCTTGGGTCAGAGGAGCATCCTTTTCCCTCTCTCTCTGTGAGCCACTCTTGCTTCAGGACCAATCTGCTCCCAGGGGCAACCCGAGACCAGTGGTGGAAAAAGTATCCAATTGTCATACTTGAGTAAAAGTAATGATGGAAAATTACTCAAGTAAAAGTGGAAGTCAGCAGGTAAAATACTACTTGAATAAAAGTCTAAAACTATTTAGTTCTAAATATACTTAAGTATCAAAATAAATGTAATTTCTAAAATGTACTTAAGTATCAAAAGTTAAAGTAAAAGTATGAATAATTTCAAATTCCTTATATTAAGCAAATCAGACGGCACATGTTTATTTATTTACGGAGAGCGAGAGGCACACTCCAACACTCAGACATCATTTACAAACAAAGCATTTGTGTTGAGTGAATCTGCCAGATCAGGTAGCAGGGAAGACCAGGGAAGTGTGTCAATTGGACCATTTTTCTGTCCTGCTAAATGTAGGTATGTAGTGAAGTACAAGTAGAAGTTGTCAAAAATATAAATAGTTAAGTAAAGTAGAGATACAAAAAAAAAAACTTGTAGTACTTATTAAGTATTTTTACTTAAGTACTTTACACCACCACAATTTCCTACCCCTGCTTGATGATCGTTATTTTCTTTCTTTCTTTCTTTCTTTCTTTCTTTCTTTCTTTCTTTCATTTTTTGAAACTCAGCAGTCCAGAGGTCAATATTATGTTGGTCAAATCTCATCCTAGGCTGGAAGCGGGCAATTGATTACCCCTACAAGGTTATATTCCCTGGACGATATTGATCAATTAATCATGATGGATTTGCAATGGTGACTGTCCTTCTTGTGTAGGTACCTTTAAGGGCTCTATTCAATCAGATCCGCTGTAGCTAACATCTGCCTAGGGTTGTTTTGATGTTGTCAGAAGGGGAACTGCTTTAGAGCTGTTAAATCCACAAGTGGCTCCTGGCATTACACCTAAAGAGGACATTGCCATTGGCTGCATGGAGTTGCATTAACAGAAATCCCATGCAACCCTGTTTACAAGTTGGACCATTGGAATATGAGATGTAATCTACACCTCGATTAGGCTGCTGGAAATCCTCACTATTTAGTTGAATCATTTTTCAATTTGAGAGTAATTATGTCTATATAGCCTACACTTTCTTTTTCTGAACTGGTAACAGGAGTGGGACGGGTGTGGCTTCGTGACCATGATCGCAAGAGCAGCTGCTCACCATTTGACGACTCCAATGCAGTTCCACCTACTACACCGCCAAAACATCTGCTAATGTGGGTGTCTGCTTTCCCCGGTTAACGGTTGATCTGATTGAATCTAGGCCTAAAGCTGAGATCCACGTTAGGAGAAACAGCGCCACTGGCCGCCCCAGGCATTTATGTTATTGTTTTTCTTTTGTTTATGGAATGGAGGAGAGGAGCATCAACGTAAAACAACCGTGCAGTAAATACTCTGCTGTTCTGTCACACGTGCTGATATCCGTCTGTACGTTGTTTGAAGTAACGTCTTCGCTGTTGTAATATCGCAAACGAACATGGCAGTTTCACTGCTACGGATTCCAACTTTAATGCCCGAGAGACAGATGAAATGACCTCTGCCGGACTTGACAAGGTGCAATACAATCAAGAATAACAAGTTATAGTGGATGTGTTAGAAAAATTCACAATATAAAAATGATTGGGAAAAAACACCATCGCCTTCCCATAAGAGGGTGAAACTTTTCTTAGTTTTCCACTTTTTCTCTACAGCACACGGCCTTGACATGTGACCTGAGATTTGTAAACACTATTGTGGTGATGAAATTGTGATTGACAAAAACTAAAAATGTCCATTGTCTTGCAAACTAGATTCTCTGTGAGCTAATGTGAACCATTGTCACTGTATTGGCACTGTACTGACTTCGAGCACAACAAAAAGAACTTGTGACAAATCAGATTATCAGAAATCAAGGTAAGACCCAGATGTAGACACGTTGCATTGACAATGGTTAATATTTCAACAGGGGCAGGCAATAGACAGGTAGGGTCAGGTCAGTAAACCAGAGGTTGGGCAAAGGTACAGGTCGGCAGGCTCAGGGTAAGGGGTAGGCAGAGTGGTCAGGCAGGCGGGCTCTGAGCCAGGACAAGCAGAGTGGTCAGGCAGGCGGGCTCAGAGCCAGGACAGGCAGAGTGGTCAGGCAGGCGGGCTCAGAGCCAGGACAGGCAGAGTGGTCAGGCAGGCGGGCTCAGAGCCAGGACAGGCAGAGTGGTCAGGCAGGTGGGCTCAGAGCCAGGACAGGCAGAGTGGTCAGGCAGGCGGGCTCTGAGCCAGGACAAGCAGAGTGGTCAGGCAGGCGGGCTCAGAGCCAGGACAAGCAGAGTGGTCAGGCAGGCGGGCTCAGAGCCAGGACAAGCAGAGTGGTCAGGCAGGCGGGCTCAGAGCCAGGACAGGCAGAGTGGTCAGGCAGGCGGGCTCAGAGCCAGGACAGGCAGAGTGGTCAGGCAGGCGGGCTCAGAGCCAGGACAGGCAGAGTGGTCAGGCAGGCGGGCTCAGAGCCAGGACAGGCAGAGTGGTCAGGCAGGCGGGCTCAGAGCCAGGACGGGCAGAGTGGTCAGGCAGGCGGGCTCAGAGCCAGGACAGGCAGAGTGGTCAGGCAGGCGGGCTCAGAGCCAGGACAGGCAGAGTGGTCAGGCAGGCGGGCTCAGAGCCAGGACAGGCAAGGGTCAAAACCAGGAGGGCGAGAAAAAGAGAGACTGGAAAAAGCAGATGCTGATAACAAAAACGTTGGTTGACTTGACAAACAAAGAACAAAGATATATTTACACGGGATAATGGGGAAGATGGGCGACACCTGGAGGAGGGTGGAGACGAGCACAAAGAAAGGAGAAACAGATCAGAGTGTGACAAATCAGATCAGGATTCTTCTCTTTTTAGATTTGAAAGAATCATCCAGCATCTTCTAATCTAATCAATCAATCAAATGTATTTATAAAGCCCTTTTTACATCAGCAGATGTCACAAAGTGCTATACAGAAACCCAGCCTAAAACCCCGAAGAACAAGCAATGGAGATGTAAGAGCACGGTGACTAGGAAAACACCCTAGAAAGGCAGGAACCTAGGAAGAAACCTAGAGAGGAACCAGGCTCCGAGGGGTGGCCAGTCTTCTTCTGGCTGTGCCCGATAGGAAGTCAAGATGTTGCAGCATAGACACTGGGGACTGAGACAAGGGTGGCCGGGGGACACTGTGGCCCCATCCAAAGTTACCCCAACCAGGATGAGTTGAGTACACCATGCTAGTGTATGAGTTAAGCTTTATGAGAGTGTGTGTACTGTCCAGTGGGACCCCCCCCCCCCCCCGCCTTTGATTATTGTCCGAACCGTTCAATAGAGGACACAAGGTGAATTGATTTGAGAGGTGTCTTATTCTTCGGAAAAGGTATTTGATGAAAAATAGGAGGGGAAGGGCTGGTGGCAGAACAGAGCAGAGCAAAGTGTGCCGAATGACATTGATTTTCAGTTGCGGGAAGAAGAAGAGGGGTGTGGGGGAGAGAGAGAGCGAGGAGGCAATCTGTTGCTAAGCCTGGTCTCGTCCTTTATTAGACCTTGAGAGATAATAATAAGCCTGGTTGTCACGCCTCTCTTTCAGCTCCTGTAATTTCCGTTACTCACTGCATTTCTCCCCTTCGTCCTGTTTTCACAAAGGGCAGTTATCATTTCCAATTAGGCCGGTGTACAGGGACCCAGAGGCATTTCATTAAGGGCCCAACCTCCATTTGGAGTCCCATTGTGGCAATTATTCTGAGGGCTATTGGTTGGAAGAAT